>NC_088406.1:23130171-23430171 GCF_034236695.1 Oncorhynchus nerka | reverse complement strand
GATCAGTTTAGTAGTGTTATAGTCAATCAGTGTTATAGGTCAGATCAGTTTAGTAATGTTATAGGTCAGATCAGTTTAGTAATGTTATAGTCAATCAGTGTTATAGGTAAGATCAGTTTAGTAATGTTATAGGTCAGATGTGGTTAGTAATGTTATAGTCAATCCGTGTTATCAGTGTTAGTAATGTTATAGTCAAAATCATTGCTATAGGTCAGATCAGTTTAGTAATGTTATAGTCAATCAGTGTTATCAGTGTTAGTAATGTTATAGTCAAAATCAGTGTTATAGGTCAGATCAGTTTAGTAATGTTATAGTTAATCAGTGTTATAGTTCAGAACAGTTTGGTTATGTTATAGTCAATCAGTGTTATAGGTAAGATCAGTTTAGTAATGTTATAGTCAATCAGTGTTATAGGTAAGATCAGTTTAGTAATGTTATAGTCAATCAGTGTTATAGGTCAGATCAGTTTAGTAATGTTATAGTCAATCCGTGTTATAGGTCACATGTGGTTAGTAATTTTACAGTCAATCAGTGCTATAGGTCAGATCAGTTTAGTAATGTTATCGTCAATCAGTGTTATAGGTCAGATCATTTTAGTAATGTTATAGTCAATCAGTGTTATAAGTCAGATCAGTTTAGTAATGTTATAGTCAATCAGTGTTATAGGTCAGATCATTTTAGTAATGTTATAGTCAATCAGTGTTATAGGTCAGATCAGTTTAGTAATGTTATCGTCAATCAGTGTTATAGGTCAGATCAGTTTAGTAATGTTATAGTCAATCAGTGTTATAGGTCAGCTGTGGTTAGTAATGTTATAGTCAATCAGTTTATAGGTCAGATCAGTTTAGTAATGTTTATCGTCAATCAGTGTTATAGGTCAGATCAGTTTAGTAATGTTATAGGTCAGATCAGTTTAGTAATGTTATAGTCAATCAGTGTTATAGGTCAGATGTGGTTAGTAATGTTATAGTCACAATCAGTGTTATAGGTCAGATCAGTTTAGTAGTGTTTTAGTCAATCAGTGTTATAGGTCAGATCAGTTTAGTAATGTTATAGGTCAGATCAGTTTAGTAATGTTATAGTCAATCAGTGTTATCAGTGTTAGTAATGTTATAGTCAATCAGTGTTATAGGTCAGGTGTGGTTAGTAATGTTATAGTCAATCAGTGTTATAGTTCAGATGAGTTTAGTAATGTCCTAGTCACAATCAGTGTTATAGGTCAGATCAGGTTAGTAATGTTATAGTCAATCAGTGTTATAGGTCAGGCGTGGTTAGTAATGTTATAGTCAATCAGTGTTATAGGTCAGATGTGGTTAGTAATGTTATAGTCAATCAGTGTTATATGTCAGATGTGGTTAGTAATGTTATAGTCAATCAGTGTTATAGGTCAGATCAGTTTAGTAATGTTATAGGTCAGATCAGTTTAGTAATGTTATAGTCAATCAGTGTTATAGGTCAGATGTGGTTAGTAATGTTATAATCACAATCAGTGTTATAGGTCAGATCAGTTTAGTAATGTTATAGTCAATCAGTGTTATAGGTCAGATCAGTTTAGTAATGTTATAGGTCAGATCAGTTTAGTAATGTTATAGTCAATCAGTGTTATAGGTCAGATGTGGTTAGTAATGTTATAGTCAATCAGTGTTATAGGTCAGATCAGTTTAGTAATGTTATAGTCAATCAGTGTTATAGGTCAGAACAGTTTAGTGATGTTATAGTCAATCAGTGTTATAGGTCAGATCAGTTTAGTACTGTCATAGTCACAATCAGTGTTATAGGTCAGATCAGTTTAGTAATGTTATAGGTCAGATCAGTTTAGTAATGTTATAGTCAATCAGTGTTATAGGTCAGATCAGTTTAGTAATGTTATAATCACTATCAGTGTTATAGGTCAGATGTGGTTAGTAATGTTATAATCACAATCAGTGTTATAGGTCAGATCAGTTTAGTAATGTTATAGTCAATCAGTGTTATAGGTCAGATGTGGTTAGTAATGTTATAGTCAATCAGTGTTATAGGTCAGATCAGTTTTGTAATGTTATAATCACTATCAGTGTTATAGGTCAGATGTGGTTAGTAATGTTATAATCACAATCAGTGTTATAGGTCAGATCAGTTTAGTAATGTTATAGTCAATCAGTGTTATAGGTCAGATCAGTTTTGTAATGTTATAATCACTATCAGTGTTATAGGTCAGATCAGTTTAGTAATGTTATAGTAAATCAGTGTTATAGGTCAGAACAGTTTAGTGATGTTATAGTCAATCAGTGTTATAGGTCAGATCAGTTTAGTACTGTCATAGTCACAATCAGTGTTATAGGTCAGATCAGTTTAGTAATGTTATAGGTCAGATCAGTTTAGTAATGTTATAGTCAATCAGTGTTATAGGTCAGATGTGGTTAGTAATGTTATAGTCACAATCAGTGTTATAGGTCAGATCAGTTTAGTAGTGTTATAGTCAATCAGTGTTATAGGTCAGATCAGTTTAGTAATGTTATAGGTCAGATCAGTTTAGTAATGTTATAGTCAATCAGTGTTATAGGTAAGATCAGTTTAGTAATGTTATAGGTCAGATGTGGTTAGTAATGTTATAGTCAATCAGTGTTATCAGTGTTAGTAATGTTATAGTCAAAATCATTGCTATAGGTCAGATCAGTTTAGTAATGTTATAGTCAATCAGTGTTATCAGTGTTAGTAATGTTATAGTCAAAATCAGTGTTATAGGTCAGATCAGTTTAGTAATGTTATAGTTAATCAGTGTTATAGTTCAGAACAGTTTGGTAATGTTATAGTCAATCAGTGTTATAGGTAAGATCAGTTTAGTAATGTTATAGTCAATCAGTGTTATAGGTAAGATCAGTTTAGTAATGTTATAGTCAATCAGTGTTATAGGTCAGATCAGTTTAGTAATGTTATAGTCAATCCGTGTTATAGGTCACATGTGGTTAGTAATTTTACAGTCAATCAGTGCTATAGGTCAGATCAGTTTAGTAATGTTATCGTCAATCAGTGTTATAGGTCAGATCATTTTAGTAATGTTATAGTCAATCAGTGTTATAAGTCAGATCAGTTTAGTAATGTTATAGTCAATCAGTGTTATAGGTCAGATCATTTTAGTAATGTTATAGTCAATCAGTGTTATAGGTCAGATCAGTTTAGTAATGTTATCGTCAATCAGTGTTATAGGTCAGATCAGTTTAGTAATGTTATAGTCAATCAGTGTTATAGGTCAGCTGTGGTTAGTAATGTTATAGTCAATCAGTTTATAGGTCAGATCAGTTTAGTAATGTTATCGTCAATCAGTGTTATAGGTCAGATCAGTTTAGTAATGTTATAGGTCAGATCAGTTTAGTAATGTTATAGTCAATCAGTGTTATAGGTCAGATGTGGTTAGTAATGTTATAGTCACAATCAGTGTTATAGGTCAGATCAGTTTAGTAGTGTTTTAGTCAATCAGTGTTATAGGTCAGATCAGTTTAGTAATGTTATAGGTCAGATCAGTTTAGTAATGTTATAGTCAATCAGTGTTATCAGTGTTAGTAATGTTATAGTCAATCAGTGTTATAGGTCAGGTGTGGTTAGTAATGTTATAGTCAATCAGTGTTATAGGTCAGATGTGGTTAGTAATGTTATAGTCAAACAGTGTTATAGGTCAGATCAGATCAGTTTAGTAATGTCATAGTCACAATCAGTGTTATAGGTCAGATCAGTTTAGTAATGTTATAGTCAATCAGTGTTATAGGTCAGATGTGGTTAGTAATGTTATAGTCAATCAGTGTTATAGTTCAGATGAGTTTAGTAATGTCCTAGTCACAATCAGTGTTATAGGTCAGATCAGGTTAGTAATGTTATAGTCAATCAGTGTTATAGGTCAGGCGTGGTTAGTAATGTTATAGTCAATCAGTGTTATAGGTCAGATGTGGTTCGTAATGTTATAGTCAAACAGTGTTATAAGTCAGATCAGTTTAGTAATGTCATAGTCACAATAAGTGATATAGGTCAGAACAGTTTAGTAATGTTATAGTCAATCAGTGTTATAGGTCAGATCAGTTTAGTAATGTTATAGTCAATCAGTGTTATAGGTCAGATCAGTTTAGTAATGTCATAGTCACAATCAGTGTTATAGGTCAGATCAGTTTAGTAATGTTATAGGTCAGATCAGTTTAGTAATGTTATAGTCAATCAGTGGTATAGGTCAGATGTGGTTAGTAATGTTATAGTCAATCAGTGTTATAGGTCAGGTGTGGTTAGTAATGTTATAGTCAATCAGTGTTATAGGTCAGATGTGGTTAGTAATGTTATAGTCAAACAGTGTTATAGGTCAGATCAGTTTAGTAATGTCATAGTCACAATAAGTGATATAGGTCAGAACAGTTTGGTAATGTATAGTCAATCAGTGTTATAGGTCAGATCAGGTTAGTAATGTTATAGTCAATCAGTGTTATAGGTCAGGTGTGGTTAGTAATGTTATAGTCAATCAGTGGTATAGGTCAGATGTGGTTAGTAATGTTATAGTCAAACAGTGTTATAAGTCAGATCAGTTTAGTAATGTTATAGCCAATCAGTGTTATAGGTCAGATCAGTTTAGTAATGTTATAGTGACAATCAGTGTTATAGTTCAGATCAGTTTAGTAATGTTATTGTCAATCAGTGTTATAGGTCAGATCAGTTTAGTAATGTCAGTCACAATCAGTGTTATAATTCAGATCAGTTTGGTAATGTTATAGGTCAGATGTGGTTAGTAATGTTATAGTCAATCAGTGTTATAGGTCAGATCAGTTTAGTAATGTTATTGTCAATCAGTGTTATAGGTCAGATCAGTTTAGTAATGTCATAGTCACAATCAGTGTTATAATTCAGATCAGTTTGGTAATGTTATAGTCAATCAGTGTTATAATTCAGATCAGTTTGGTAATGTTATAGTCAATCAGTGTTATAGGTCAGAACAGTTTAGTAATGTTATAATCAATCAGTGTTATAGGTCAGATCAGTTTAGTAATGTTATAGTCAATCAGTGTTATAGGTCAGATCAGTTTAGTAATGTTATAGTCAATCAGTGTTATAGGTCAGATCAGTTGAGTAATGTTATAGTCAATCAGTGTTATAGGTCAGATCAGTTTACTAATGTTATAGTCAATCAATGTTATAGGTCAGAACAGTTTAGTAATGTTATAGTCAATCAGTGTTATAGGTCAGATCAGTTGAGTAATGTTATAGTCAATCAGTGTTATAGGTCAGATCAGTTTACTAATGTTATAGTCAATCAGTGTTATAGGTCAGAACAGTTTAGTAATGTCATAGTCAATCAGTGTTATAGGTCAGATGTGGTTAGTAATGTTATAGTCACAATCAGTGTTATAGGTCAGATCAGTTTAGTAATGTTATAGTCAATCAGTGTTATAGGTCAGATGTGGTTAGTAATGTTATAGTCAATCAGTGTTATAGGTCAGATGTGGTTAGTAATGTTATAGTCACAGTCAGTGTTATAGGTCAGATCAGTTTAGTAATGTTATAGTCACAATCAGTGTTATAATTCAGATCAGTTTGGTAATGTTATAGGTCAGATGTGGTTAGTAATGTTAGAGTCAATCAGTGTTATAGGTCAGATCAGTTTAGTAATGTTATTGTCAATCAGTGTTATAGGTCAGATCAGTTTAGTAATGTCATAGTCACAATCAGTGTTATAATTCAGATCAGTTTGGTAATGTTATAGGTCAGATGTGGTTAGTAATGTTATAGTCAATCAGTGTTATAGGTCAGATCAGTTTAGTAATGTTATTGTCAATCAGTGTTATAGGTCAGATCAGTTTAGTAATGTCATAGTCACAATCAGTGTTATAATTCAGATCAGTTTGGTAATGTTATAGTCAGTCAGTGTTATAATTCAGATCAGTTTAGTAATGTTATAGTCAGTCAGTGTTATAGGTCAGATCAGTTTAGTAATGTTATAGTCAATCAGTGTTATAGGTCAGATCAGTAGTAATGTTATAGTCAATCAGTGTTATAGGTCAGATCAGTTTAGTAATGTCATAGTCACAGTCAGTGTTATAGGTCAGATCAGTTTAGTAATGTTATAGTCAATCAGTGTTATAGGTCAGATCAGTTTGGTAATGTTATAGTCAATCAGTGTCATAGGTCAGATGTGGTTGTAATGTTGTCATCACCCACACATTTCATCCTATACCCCATACAGTGCACTGGTTTTGGTTATCTCTGGCACACTATTGGTCAGTTCTGAGACAGCCAGTCCATCACCTCCTCCCTGGTTAACCAGAAGTTTCCTAAACTCACTCATGGGGTGTGTTCAGTATGACTGTGTGCAACATTGAAATCAACGAAAAGGATACTGAACGACCAGTTGAAAATCGTTGTGAGGTTGGTGGCCCAGAGGGCGAATACTGTCTGGTGTTTGGTGAGTTTTGCTGTTTAAGATGGTCACACCAATATTAAATGATGCGATACCTTGAAGCAAACGTACCTCGAAGGCTGTTGAAGAACGGTGCATACTTTTTTGGGGAAACGTGTCGTTCAGTACAAACTGTCACATAACGTAGCAAACGTTCATTCAAACTGAACTCACAACTGTTCTCTGTAAATGATGTAACATGTCCTCATTTATATAAACAGGTCACCAGGAGGCGACACAGCTCTTTCATTAATGGTTACATTTCTCCCTGCAGCCACACTGGACTGCTGTATCAGTACAAATACATACTTTTTTCTGCGTTTTGTCACTGTGCTTTTCAAAATGATAAATCAGAGACAACACCACCACTTGACAACGGGTCAACTTGCTGCCCTTTCAATTGATGAGGCAACTGACTTGTGTTGCATGGTGCAGGCATTATAAAATTATTAATAACTAAAATACCTCTGGTTTATCCTTACTCTATGAGACGGTTTAGATCAAAACCATGATGAACAATGTAGCCTAGTTTAATGTGAACCATTAGCCTTGGGGGCTACATGTTGGTTAATGATTCACAGTAGGCTTAGCTATAGATGAATGCACTGCCTTTACTGTTATTGACATACAAAATAAGGCATAGTGTACCTATTTGTTTTTAACACCGCCTCACAACCAGGCAGGCACTGACTGTCAGAGAAAACCCAGTATAATGACCGCCTCAAGTCAACACGCGACCCCCTCACCAAAAGAATGCATCGGGGATAATCGACGCGCCTTTGGCAACGTTGGAATGAATGTTTCAACTGGCAAATTCAACTCGCGTTTCTTTTCTTTCATCTCAATTAGTTGGAGAGGTTTCAGAACTGTGTGTTTCCGGGTGAAATCTCGGCCCCGAAGTTTCATGCCGAAGATATGAAGATAGGGGAAGCAAAGCCGGCTGAGTACTAGGCGACTGCAAGAACAGTGTAGGCTACGCAGGGAGGGGGAGAGACCGAACGGGAGGGATAGAATACAAAAGCGAACAGCACCCGAACTGTGCGTGGTTCACCTTCTGAAAAACAGGAAGCCAACGCCGATCAGCCCACCTGGCCGCATTGTCCTGCGGGGAGAAGACATAGGTTTCTCACGGCTCATCTTGTCACGCATAAATATCGTTATTGTGGATTCGGTCGAGAAAGAAAAACTACTTTTAATTATACCTATTTCCTCACTAGGACGGTCGATATTCTCCTATTCCCAACAGGAGTGTAACTCAAGGTAAGTCCCTGGCACACTTCCGTCGCTATCTCGAATTAGTAGGCTAACCTTCATGGAGTCAGTGAGTACGTCGACCGAGGTGCACTTGAACTGCTACGTTGTATCTACACCTCACCCAGATGGTTGTTTGAATTTATCGGCTACATTTCCACTTTTGTCGTGTTTTGAAAATATTAGTTTCTTAATTTGGTCAAACAATAGGCAATGTTTCGAAACGAGTTTCATGATTGGTTTGCTCTCAGAGCACCCAAGGAGACATTCTGCCTTATCCCCAGGGTTATCATCCGTAAATATCGTCCACACCTAGGACCATGTGAACTACAAACCCTCCGAGTTATGTAGACTATGCCAAATATCCTCAGATTGTAGTCGTTTTTAAATATGGGCCTTTGAAAGCAGCGATATGTTTTGGTCTCACAACTATGATGCAATGTATTTAAGATGCGGTTGGGTGTCGTTTTTAGAATTTTATTTGGTGACTTGCCATTAATAAAAACTCGGGCTTGACGCACTCGTTTCCCCCTCTGCACCCGGTGTAGCTTACTCCTGGTGTATTCCGCGGCTGCAGTTCCCCTCGTTTTGATGACACGATGGGGACATGTTTAGGCTACATTTGGTACCATTGCTATTCTTTGCTGTTGGTTATGTCAGGATTTATTTGGTATGTTCTCTACGCCAAACTGAATGGGATGTTGCAGGAACATTGACAGAGTGGTAAAATAGGGCACGTCACATCGACGTTTGCCCCACTGTAGTTTATATTTAAACTCAGACGTGACGTTATGTGTAGAACCGGGAAGTTTTTGGAGAGAACGGGTAGAATTGAGCGGTTAACTCGTTTCAGGAAAATTAATGAATAGCACACTGTTTGTCATTTTCGCCAGGCCTATGCTTTTTGCTCCACTTTGTCTGCTTGTAGGCCTGCCTACACTTGGATAGGCTAACTCCGAGCACACTTGGTGACAAACAACATATGCCTAGGACAATGATTCCAAAGGGGCTATGTCTTTGAGATTTTGATACAGTTATTGCCAAGCCAATGTGATGGCACACCTTACCTGTCCTCAGATATATTTGTGAATTAAGTGACACAATTTTAGATGTACTTTAAATTATATTTGATAAATTCTAATGCTCATGCAAGTTTGAGCATGTATCTCTCAGATTCTCTCAAAGCTGCAATATAACTTTTGGGGCAAAGACCAAACTCACATAATTGTAAGTTATAGATATGTTATTCTCATTGAAAGTAAGTCTAAGAAGTGGTAACTTTGTTATGTGCACTATGCTTCCCGGTCTTAACTGTAATTTCTGCACTTTCTTTCTTTCGGTTTTGTACAGCTGAAAATACATTATTTTTGGTTATGGAAAATATATTTCAGAGGTTTAGATGGTACAATGATTCTCTAAGATAAGACAATGGAAATGACACCTGTTAGAACTCAGACACGTTTCTCTCTCTTTACCATCTCACTCCAACACACGCAATCCCCATTCCTCTATTATTGTCTAAATTATCATTTGATTCAGACGTGTGTGTTTACAGCAGCCTGGCGACACCAAGTCAGTAAGCTTCCCAGCGGGACGAGACGAGGGAGGCATGATGTCAGGGGACCGTCAGAGACCCAAACAGGAGTGTGCGTCTAATACAGTATCTGTGGCTATGAGAGCCAATTCCACACACAGCCCCCCGAGCACTAACACACGGGTCTGGGGGAGAGGTGGTGGGGACTGGAGCCATGAATGGAGCAATTATCTCAATCATGTGAGAGAGAACTCTGTGCTTCCGAGGGGACACATTGTTTGCATAAACACTTAATACACATATTTGACTTATTTACGATACAGTACGCAAACACACGCGCACACACTCATTGACCTCAGCACACTTCCACCACATGAATTCCTAAATGGCAATCATGCATGGTTTATCTATTGCCCTCTCACACAGACAGCTATAGTAGCCATTTGGCGCGTGCGCGAACACACGCACTATATTAAGAGTGTGCCCAGACGGTGGCCATGACTGCGGAACTAATTATCGTTCAGAGCATTAATGCACTTCCTGCAAAGAAAGGTCAGAACTGTCTGACTGATGGTAGTAGACTATTGTAAATGTGTGTTAGTGTTTTTGTGTGCAGCCTCATGATTGCACTGTATTCAATAGTGCAGAAAGTGAGGATCATTAGCAAACGTGTCATGATTAAATTGACATTTGGATCTCTGATTATACAGATAATTATAAGTATTCACCATTTACTGTAGCTGCTCATTGAAATGAACGGGTACTGATCAAATGAACTTGTATTTAGTTCTCTCTTGAAGGAAAATGTTATTTTGAGTTGGTGTGATAGCGCTGTGGGAAACAGAGGAGATATTTTTAATCAGGCAGTGGGCCAGGCTGCCCAGTTGTGGGTGGGGCTGTTCTCAAGCCCCCTCTGAGGTGGGGGGGGCTGATAACACCGCTGACGTCAGTCTTCAGTCAACCTAACAATGCAGCCTTTTAGACAACCTGCTATTTATTCCACAACCAGGCCTCTCCTAAACGTTATTATAAAATGACCTGGTCTCTTGGTGAAAAGGGATAGCTGAAAGGACTGGTTCCTACTGTTCCTACCCCTTTAAAATTAGCCAGCCGTACTGGGTGTGTCTCTCATCTGGACCCAATCCTCCAATCCAGTGGGGGTGTGATTGACATCCCGTCCTCCATCTCAATGACACCTACTGGTGTGCTGCAATCTATCCCCTCTCATCCTTCTCCCCTCTCTTCTTCCTCCTCTCTATTCATTACAACAGATTTACTGTACTGAAACACCCTCCTTCAGGGACATGTACTCCCCACCTGCCTGTTTATACAATACCATTGAGGTCATGTGTGTTTGTACAGTAGTCAGTGTTCTTGTTGAACGAATGAGACACAGCTTCTAATATTGCTGCCACCCACCATCCTCAACTGTCTTCTTGCTCCTTAATTTTAACTGGTTCTCAGACACACACGCAAACACACACTTCCTGCTGTCACAGTCAAATGTAATCACCCCTCACAGCCGTTGATGGCTTGTGTAACATCCTCTCTGAAATCGGAAGGGAAGCCAGGAGTGTGTGTTGTGTGAAGCAGCTGTGCTCGTGTGTGTGTGATTGTGTGTGTTTGGGGGGGTGGGGGGGTGTCATGCCCCATCAAACAGTTGTATCCCCTGAGCCAAATACCTTCTGTGGCTTAATAGGCAGAAAGGTCTAGCATGCCCTCAGACGAGGTCACATGCATACCGAGAGATGCACTAGGTAGATATACAGTTGGTAGATTTATAGTAGGTATACAGTAAATAGATTTACACTAGATAGACTTCATATAATATTGAGTATATACAGGACATGCAGACACATAGGAAGTGTGACATGACCAGTGACTGAATCAGAGAGAACAGTAGCCTGATGGAATTCTCCACTTTCTTGCTTCACAAGCCAAGACCTGCAAAGGAATTCAGAGAGGAAGATGGGAGGAGGAGCGAGGAACATCGGGGCTGAGCAGTTCAGCTACAGTATGCAGGCAATAATAAAGGAGTACAGAAGGGGATATATTGAAACAAAAAGAAAGATGATTTTACAATATTAGTTTGCTGTGAAGGAGAGGAAATAAGAGTTGAAAAGGTTGAGCGATCGATGGAATGAAATGAAAGAAAGACAAAGTAGATGCAGAAAGAATAGATCTAGTTTTGAATGGAGGTTTGCTTGGTATAGAACAGGCCTGGTCAAAGGTCGGCCCGGGGGCTGTATGCGACCCACGACCTGATTCAATACGGCCCGCGGAATCCTACTCTGACAGTCTGACATCCACGTCACCGTTACAAATAGTAGCTAGCTAGAAATTGTGCAAAATGAGTTTTTCAAAGAAAAGGAAAGTAGACAATGTAGGCTGGCAATGTTCCAGCAAGAGTGGACATCTACATATTTCTTTATTGAGGTATCAGGGAAGGCTATGTGCTTAGTGTGCAAAGAGAGCATCGCTGTCTTGAAAGACTACAACTTGTTCCGACACTTCCAGACGAAGCATGCAGAGAAAGATAGGAATATGTCTTCTGAGCAGATGGCAAGTTCATTGAAAGAGTTGCTGTCTCAGTTGCAAAAGCAGCAAGGATTTTTTACAAAACGGCATTCGGCAAACGACGGAATTGCGAGAGCTAGCTATGTACATGTCCACAAAATTGCTAAACATAGCAAGCCATTCGTTGAGGGCGGATTCATTAAAGAATGTTTAATTGACTCTGCAGCAATACTTTGCCCCGACAAGAAAGAGCTGTTTGAAAATGTTTCCCTGTCAAGACGATCAGTAACACGGCGTGTTGAGGACATCGCAGAGAATATGGAACAACAGTTGGAAGACGAGGTAAAAGATTTAACCTATTTCTCCATGGCCCTGGATGAGAGCAGTGATGCACGTGATACAACACAGTTGTTGATATTCTTACGAGGTATAACCCCAGACTTTGAAATGACAGAGAAGCTTCAGTGCAGTCAGTGAAGAGCACAACCACAGGGCAATATTTATTGGAGGAGGTTAATAAGTATGGCAAAGCAGGGACTGAGTTTAAAAGTTCTCCAATGTGACCACTGATGGTTGCCCAAACTTGACAGGAAAAAACATTGGCCTTTTGAAAATGATACAAGATCAAGTAGCTGAGCTGAACCCAGATCAGATTTTCTTTTCTCCTGCATTACATTATTCATCAGGAGGTGCTCTGTAAATGTGTTCTGAAAATGAGCCATGTTGTGAATACAGTCACTGAAGTGGTAAACTTCATAAGAGCGAAATCACTGTTGGAAGAGACAGAGTCGGGACATGCAGATCTCCCCTACCTCACAAATGTGAGATGGCTGAGTTTGGGGAAGGTGCTTAAAAGGGTGTGGGACCTGCAGTCAGAGATTGCTGAGTTATTGCAAATGAATGTAAAATATGTGGATTTCCCTCAACTACGAGATATAGAATGGTTGGCTGATTTTTGCCTTCACATCATGGCCCTCATAAATTAACTGAATTCCAAACTATAAGGGAAGGGGAAGGGCCAAACTATAAGGGAAGGGCCTTTTTGCACATCAGATGTACAGCCTTGTCATAACCTTCAAAGGAAAATTACTCCTCTTGACCCACCAAGTAGAAGCCAACAATCTCACCCACCCACCTTCCGACACTACTAGTGTGTTCCCTTTCAGATGACCAGCGGGAGAAGTTTACATGCCTGCTGTGTGCTTCGAACGGTGAGTTTTCTCGTCGTTTTGAGGATTTCAAAGTGTTGGAAAATTACATGCTGTTGGTTTCCTCTTCTTTCACCTTCAATGTGGATAACGCTCCCACTGACCTGGAACTTGAGCTTATTGATCTTCAGTTTGACGCAGTGATAGTTTTTGAATCGTTCTCCAATGTCACTGGCGAGGTTCTATGCATCTCTCAATGAGCAAAACTTTCCAAAGATCAGGAGTCATGCTCATAAGATGTTTGTACTGTTAGTTTGACCCAATGTATGTGAACAGACACTTTCAGTGATGAAATATAACACGTCAAGACACAGATCATCTCTTACATCGCTCACCTCTCAGCAATCCTGCTCATAGCGACGTCAGAAACTATACCTGACTTCACTGCTCTAGTCAATGCCCATCAGAGTCTTCACTCCTCACACTGATTGAGTAGTTTAAATGTCATGTTGAGCTCTCTCTCTTTCTTGTGTTTTTGTGCGTTAACAAGAGTTCTATCTGTGGTGCTGAATGCATATATCGTATCGTATCTGGATGTGATTTACAGTAGATACAGTTGAAGTTTACATACACCTTAGCCAAATGCATTTAAACTCAGTTTCACATTTCCTGACATTTAATCCTAGTAAAAATTCCCTGTCTTAGGTCAGTTAGGATCACTACTTTATTTTAAGAATGTGAAATGTCAGAATAATAGTAGAGTAATTTATTTCAGCTTTTATTTCTTACATCACATTCCCAGTGGCCCAGAAGTTTACACACACTCAATTAGTATTTGGTAGCATTGCCTTATAAAGCAGCAGCTACTCTTCGTGGGGTCCAGCAAAATTAAGGCAGTTTATACAATTTTTAAAACATTACAATACATTCAGATTTCACAACAATGTGTGCCCTCAGGCCCCTACTCCACCACTACCACATATCTGCAGTACTAAATCCATGTGTATGTATAGTGCGTATGTTATCGCATGTGTCTGTGCCAATGTTTGTTGCTTCACAGTCCTGCTGTTCCAAAATAGTTATTTTTCTTCTGTTTTTTAAATCTAATTTTACTGCTTGCATCAGTTACTTGATATGGAATAGAGTTCCATGTAGTCATGGCTCTGGGAAACACACAGTACTACATATAGTCTACTCTGGACTTGGGGACTGTGAAGAGACCTCTTGTGGCATGTCTTGTGGGGTATGCATGAGTGTTCGAGCTGTGTGCCTGTAGTTTAGACAGACAGCTCGGTGCATTCAACATGTCAATACCTTTCATAAATAAATAAGTCCATCTCTCTGTAGATTGACATGCATATTTATTAATATTAGCGCTCTGTGTACATCCAAGGGCCAGCTGTGCTGCCCTGTTCTGAGCCAATTGCAATTTTCCGAAGACCTTTTTTGTGGCACTTGACCACATGACTGAACAAAGTGCGACAAAACTAGGGCCTGTAGGACCTGCCTTGTTGATAGTGCTGTTAAAAAGACAGAGCATCACTTTATTATAGACAGACTTCTCCCCATCTTAGCTACTGCTGCATCGATATGTTTTGACCATGACAGTTTACAATCTAGGGTTACTCCAAGCAGTTTAACCTCTCTATATTTGGTGTGGGACGGCTGGCGTCCCACCTGGCCAATATCCAGTTAAATTGCAGAGCGCCAAATTCATAAACAGAAATACTCATTATAAAAATTCATAAAACATACAAGTGTTATACATCGGTTTAAAGCTGAACTTCTTGTTAATCCAACCACGGTGTCAGATATCAAAAAGGCTTTACGGCGAAAGCATACCATGTGATTATCTGAGAACAGCGCCCAGCAGACAAATCATTACAAACAGTTACCAGCCAAGTAGAGGAGTTACACAAGTCAGAAATAGCGATACAATGTATCACTTACCTTTTCTCTTCATATGGTTGCACTCACAAGACTCCCATTTACTCAATACATTTTTGTTTTGTTCAATAAAGTCCCTCTTTATATCCAAAAACCTCAGTTTCGTTCAGTAATCCACAGGCTCAAAGGCAGTCAAAACAGCAGACAAACAATAAATAGAAATATCAGTAAAGTTCGTAGAAACATGTCAAACGATGTTTCTAATCAATCCTCAGGTTGTTTTTAGTCATAATAATCAATGATATTTCAACCGGACAGAAGCTTCATCAATATTAAGGGAAAACAAGAAAGGCGCGCTCTCTGTCGTGTGCATGAATAACCTCTGGGACACTGCAGTGTCCACTCATTCAGAGTGGTCTTACTCCCTCATTTTTCCAAATACAAACTTGAAACAATTTCTAGAGACGGTTGACATCGAGTGGAAGCCATAGGAAGTGCAATTTGAGTCCTAAGTCGTATGGAATCTGTATAAGCAGTCAATGGAAAACTACAAACATAAATAAAATAAATAAATCCATCCAGGAAGTTATTATTTTTCTCTGGTTTTCACCTGCCATATCAGTTCTGTTATACTCACAGACATTATTTTATCATATGGAATCTACCAATTATATGCATATCCTAGCTTCTGGACCTGAGTAACAGGCAGTTTACTTTGGGCACGCTTTTCATCCGAAGGTGAAAATTGTGCCTCCTACCCTAATGAAGTTAATCATCTCAACTTGCTCAATTTCCACATTATTTATTACAATATTTAGTTGAGGTTTTGGGTTTAGTGAGTGTATTGTTTGAAATACAATGCTTTTAGTTTTAGAAATATTTAGGACTAACTTATTCCTTGCCACCCACGCTGAAACTAACTGCAGCTCTTTGTTGAGTGTCAGTCATTTCAGTCGCTGTCGTAGCTGACGTGTAGTGTTGAGTCATTCACATATGTAGATACTCTGGCTTTACTCAGTCAGTGGCATGTCGTTAGTAAAAAATGTAAAAGGGGCCTAAGCAGCTACCCTGGGGAATTCCTGATTCTAACTGGATTATATTTGAGGCGTCCATTTATGAACACCCTCTGTGTTCTGTTAGACAAGTTACTCTTTATCCACATTATAGCAGGGGGTGTAAAGCCATAACACATGTTTTTCCAGCAGCAGACTATGATCGATCATGTCAAAAGCTGTACTGAAGTCTAACATGACAGCCCCCACAATAATTTTATCATACATTTATCTTAGCCAATCATCAGTCATTTGTGTAAGTGCTGTGCTTGTTGAGTGTCCTTCCCTATAAGCATGCTGAAATTCTGTTGTCAATTTGTTTACTGTGAAATAGCATTGTATCTGGGTAAACACTATTTTTTTTCTCCAGAAGTTGGTAACATGCTGATTAGTCGGCTATTTGAGCCAGTAAAGGGGGCTTTACTATTCTTGGGTAGCGGAATGACTTTAGGTTCCCTCCAGACTTGAGGGCACACACTTTCTAGTAGGCTTAAATTGAAGTTGTGGCAAATAGGAGTGGCAATATCGTCTGCTATTATCCTCAGTAATTTGCCATCCAGATTGTCAAACCCCGGTGGCTTGTCATTGTTGATAGACAACCATTTTTTCACCTCTTCCACACTGACTTTACGGAATTCAAAAGTACAATTCTTGTCTATCATAATTGGGTCCGATATACATGCATGTGTAGTGTCAGTGTTTGTTGCTGGCATGTCATCCCTAAGTTTGCTTATCTTGTGGCGAAATCCTGCACGGAGCCTTCACTGTGCGCTGCCACTTTAAGAGCGCTTCAGCAGTAAGGAAGGAGGAGATATAGACAGCTCTTTCAGCTCTCTGGGAGGGAGCTCTTGGTTGGCGCTACAGTTCGATTGTATGTGCTATGCTGCAGAAGTCTTGTTTATTTTCAGAGTGTGTAGTTTGTTTAACTCAATCATCGGTGTGACCGCTCTAGGTCGTGGTTGTTATCGTTTGGGACCGCACCGGTTATGGATCGCAGGGTTTAGTAGCAACATTGTTGCAAAGCTTTGACATACAAACAATCAGAAGGTCACAGTACAACTGCAAGCCTGAAGACCACAGCTAAGATCTCTCTGGTTCTCCTTCTCTTCCCTCTATCGTTCCAGTGCTTTACCCTGCAGCAGACTTTCTATTTTTCAGATGCACTTTCCTTTGATTTTCATTAGAGCCGGACTATTATTGCCCTATTTGGGTTGACATTTTAGTTAAAAGGGAGGTTGCTTGCAAGTTGTGTGTTGTTATTTGAACTGTATTGAGGTGGTGTGTACTACTGACATGTGGCCGATAAGATTGTGGACAGTTTAAGGCCTTTGTTTTGTCTATGAACACCCCACACATTCATACCCTCTCCGAGTTGGCTCTTTTTCCCAAAATTTCATTTAAGGTGCCCCAAAGTTTTTTACTGACCTTCTTTATACGATTTAGCTTTGTTTCATAGTGTAGTTTTATTTTTGTTTAGTCACGTTAGTTCTTAATTTGCAGTACGTTTGCCAATCAGTTGGGCTACCAGACTTCTTTTTCATAACTTTTGCCTCATCCCTCTCAACCATACCATTTTTCAATTCCTCATCAATCCATGGGGATTTAACTGTTTTTACAGTCATTTTATTAATGGGTCCTGCTTATTAGTAACTGGAATAGTAGTTTCATAAATGCGTCAAGTGCAGTGTCTGTTTGCTCCTCATTACACACCACAGACCAGCAAATATTATTTACATCATCAACATATGAATCACCACAAAACTTCTTGTATGACCACTTATATATTAGCCCAGCCTTTGGAACTTATGTTTTCCTAGATATGGCTATTATATTGTGATCACTACATCCTATGGATTTGGATACTGCTTTAAAGCAAATATCTGCAGCGTTAGTAAAAATGTAATCAATACATGTTCATGATTTAATTCCTGTGCTGTTTGTAACTACCCTGGTAGGTTGACTGATAACCTGAACCAGGTTGCAGGCACTGGTTACAGTTTGAAGTTATTTCTTGTGTGGGCAGCTTGATGATAGCCAGTCCATATTTAAATCACCCAGAAAATGTACTTCTCTGTTGAATTCAAATACATTATCAAGCATTTCACACACATTATCCAGATACTGACTGTTAGCACTTGGTGGTCTATATCAGCTTCCCACAAGAATGGGCTATAGGTGAGGCAGATTAACCTGTAGCCATATTACTTCAACAGTATTTAACATTAGACCGTCTCTAAGCTTTACAGGAATGTGGTTCTTTGTGTTTGCCCATGCCCCTAAGATCATGTACATTTGATACAGCATTATGACGACTCATTGTCACAATGGTAGGGATTAACTGAGCTGGTCTTGGATCATTTACCAGTCATTTGTTTCAATGTGGCCTTGGAATGCGTGGGGTCCAGGAGCCAAGATGATTTGGATGAACTCCGTCATTCCTGTAGAGTACCTTCTGTTTCTAGAAGGTTTCAAAGTTATCTATAAAAGTGACTCCAGCAGAGTACAGTAGTCTTTTAGTCAGATGTGTAATGCCAGTAGCCTGCTGAATCTTTCACACCCGCGGCCCAACGATGGTACTGTACCTGAAATTATTGGCAGTTTTTTAGAGTCTTTTAATGCTCAAATTAGTTATTTTAAAATCTATTTTTAAATGTTCCGAGTTAGCCCTCCAGATGTTGTTTGACCCCACATGGACTACGACAGTGTCAGCTCCCGGCATCTGTGGTAGAACAGTCGGAAGCAGACTTGTTATGTCCTGTACTTGTGCTCCTGGGTAGCAGAGAGTTTTTGCCTTGGGGACCGAGATGTTTCTCACCGTAGAGCTGCCTATGATGACAGGTGGTGATGTTTCATGGGCAGGTCTCAGATCTGAACACCAGGTAGAAGCCACCGGAGAAGGAGACAGAACCGAGGACGAAGACGCAGGTACCTCTGGATCCGATCTTGATTGGGAAGCCACCAAGGACGAAGGCACTGGAACCTCTGGATCCAGGGCGGCAAAGCTGTTTCTGCTCTGTGTCAGTTTTGGACACCTTCAACTTCCACGGCGAGTGACTTACCTCCATGGCTGGTTGGTTGGGTCGAGAAGGAAGGGGGAGACCCCTTCGAGGATGAACCCTGCCTAGCGCCGGCCAGTCGGCTGTGGAGAGCCAACGCGGGGGATAAACTTCCACCAGACCAGAGCGGCGTCCGGCTACGTAGGTGTTCGACAACAAACATGCGTTGCGCTCTGATGACGTAGTGATAGACATGCGTGTGTGTGTGTGTCTATGGATGTGCTTGCCTAGTTAAAGGTTACACACACACCACACTGACCAACAAGTTATTTAATTGGCATTTACGTTTATGTCCCCATTACCAGTAAAACCTAATCAAAACCTATTTCTTTCACTTACTAGCTGTGCTTTTTCTTTGTTCATTTGTTCTGTCGTTTCATTCTCAACAAGGATTTATATAGAACGCCATTTGGGTCTTTGCGTGTCCAAAAAGATACTCGTCAAATAACACTATTTGACGTGTCAAATAAGCTTGTTGACCAATCAGGACCTGAATATGACTGCACGTCAAATAATTTAACACGTTAATACATTTTTTTTAACGTAGTGTAATCGATGTGTATTAACTCACTCGTATTTCATATGTCACAATGATTTCATCAATACGTATGCTATGATGCTGGTAAAGTTGTCTCGCGCACCTACAGTGCTGGTCATAAAAATAAAAAAGCTAGCTAGCTCATGGATGCAAACAATGTAGTTCTTCCCCAAAAACATAGCAAAATATCTGTTTCATTAGCTATAGTTAGTTAGCTGACTATCGCTTGGTGTCATCTAAAATAACCCTAATTTATAAAACAGTTCTTATTTGATTAATGGTGGTCGGACCCATCTATGTGAAGCGAGCCACGATAAGGATTAGCCACAATAGTGGGCTGTTAACCTTCAAAATAAAAGTATGGCATAATTCTACTATTTGTATTAATTTGCATCGCTGTCAATTATATACTTTTATTTTGAAGGCAAACCGCAAATTCCACTATTGGGCCTAATCATTATTGTGTCTAGCTTCACAACACAGTCCGGTTGGGCCTCACTAGCCAGCTAGCTGGCTGCTTATAACGTTACCTGTGGGCAACAGGGTTAAGTAGCTGGCTAGTTCAATTTCAATAGGCGAACATCAAGTGGCAACCTAGCTAATACTTGCTCACAAGATTTCCTAAATCATTGCTAAGAATAATGAAAATTACTCTAGTTTCTACTGGTCATTGTTTTCAGGCTGGTTGTATTGGTGCTAAAGCTAGCTACCCGAGAAGTTGCAGTTGAACAAATTATGCTTTATAACCAACGCGGTATTGTTAATACATTGTTTGTGGATGGTGTATGCTTGTTTGCAGACTTTTTTTTGGTACTTTTTTGTACATCTTTGACAGTCATACTGTATATTTTTTTGACACGCAAAGACCCAAATGGCGTTCCATAGTATGTATGTCGTGAAGCTAATAGCAGTGTGTAACTGTGTAACTCTGGGTGGGCAACATCGAAAAATAGCACACTTGGTGGTGTCTACCGGTGCTCGGCCATTCGGCGAAAGCCAACATCACCCACGATAGAGAACGGTTGATTGTCAAGGGAATTGAATTCCATTATCTTGGCTTCAATGGATTTCACCTATTAGTTGTCTCGCTGAAATTCTTACTCTTTCAAATGACTGCTCGACTTGTTTGACTGCTCGATCCACACAGCACAGAGATTGTGGGCTGCTGTGTTAGGAATGCTGTGTTGCACATGTAGCGCTAAATGTTACGTGGCGTCATTATGTCCTGTACCTACGTTAAATAGGTATGCACGGTAGGTATGCACGGTTTTTAACATCAGCGTTAAACTAGACATCGGGCCCATACCGATGTTGCCGTTTTTAGATCATATTAGCCGATTCCAATATGTTCACCAACTATATCGTGCATCCCTAAGTGAAATGTGTTGTTTTACAGGGTCAGCTGTAGTAAAATGGCACACCTGGAGCAAATTAGGTTTAAGTACCTTGCTCAAGGGCACATAGACAGATTTTTCACGTTGTCGGCTCTAGTATTCAAACCAGCGACCTTGCGGTTACTGGCCCAACGCTCTAACCGCTCGGCTACCTGCTGCCTACATACCGGTGTTCATGCATTTCCTCTCCCTTTTCTGCCTGTTGTTTATCATCTGACCTCTGGCTGCTCTTAGCCAAATACTGTAGATCACTCCTACAGGTTAGGGGTGTGTGTGTGTGACACCTACACAAAAAATGTGCAGGTGTGGATTGTAATGTAGACATAAACGTCCAGTATATTGTGGGAGTATTTGCGCCTGGTGAGCAGACATCATGGAAATGTTTTCTTACTATTTGTCTGCTACTCCTCCATCTCACCCTCGTGTGTGTGTGTGTGCACCATACCCTTGGCTGGGGCAGACCTTTGTTCATGCAGAAGGTAACTGATTTACAGCATCCAGGGGAGCTATGGCAACTATATCAGACTCACACACACACACAGCCCCTCCCATCTTGGGGCAGTCTTACATTGGTCCCTAAAATTAGACGGAGAGAAGGACGGAGAAAGTTCACAAGCTGTCTCACACAGTCCAGGACACACACACACACACACACACTGACACTCCTCTCACACAACATCATCGTCACAGTTTTCTTAGATAATTAAAATGTATGGACTTTAAGTGGGTGATTGTGTACTGTGTGTTATTCTGTGTACATCTGTAATACATGAGGGGCAGGGTTCATAGGTGTCCTAGTATGGCTGTGTATTGTGTTTGTGATTGGCAGACCGAGGTATTTTGTTTACTTCCAGGCAGTGATGACGCAGGGTCTTCTGTAAAGACTTCTTGAGGGTGTGTGTGTGTGTGTGTGTGCGCGCTCTTGATTAGTGACTAAAGGAGCCTCTGAGTCGTTGATGAGAGGATGTGAAGGGTACACCTACTGAGAGGGGTGGGTCCACCTAGCTGGTGGGTCTTCAGATCTAGTTGAGAGAGATGCGTGTCTGTCTTCATGTCATATAGTCAGTGTTCTTTAGACTAGGTGAAGAGGGCTGTTACGTACAGGGCCGATAGAAAGTCTACTCCCCTTAGAATTTTAATGTAGCAAAATGGGAAAAAGGTTAATCTAAATAGGGATTCAATTATTATTTTTTCCTCCAGATCTACACAACCTACTTTACATGTTCAAAGTGAAAAAGTTATACATTTCCTAATTAAGAAAAACTCAACTATCATAATTGGATAAAGGCATCCACATGCTTCCCAGCCGAAGCAATTCGTGCATATATTATGATGACATTTTGCAACGTTGATGTTTGTTTTGGACATCGACAAGAGTTTTTTTCTCTCTCTCTCTCGGCAGTTCGGGTGCACAATATCTTTTTTTCTCGAGGCAAGCCGAAGTCGGTAACCCCCTCATCAGCGATTTGGTCAACAGTAGAGATTCTTCAATGCAGTGCCGGTAGTCATTCAACGAGAGATGTCCTGTCTTCATGCAAAAAAATCACTTGAGAAATACTGCACCAAACATCCGAGTCAGATGCAATGAAGAACTCCAATGCAAAAACATCAAAATGAATGACAACTCAAATCTATCTTAAATTAATGGACTTTTTTTGAGGAAGTGTATGCATGCGTGTGAAGGCTTTGTCTGCGTAAGCATCCACGCTCAGCACAGATGCAGCACCCAGACCTGCGCCATCCACCATTGCTTTGTGCATTGTGCTACGTACCGTTAGCATTTTTTGGCTAGCGCCATGAGCCTGTCAGCTAGTTAGCCATTGATTCAGTGACGAGCCCAGTGTTATCTTAGACTGCAAAGCATGCTTGAACAAGGCCCATTTTTACTGTGGTAGCTTAGACGGACGGCAGTGACGTTCTACTGAGATGGATCTCTCTCGTCTCATCGCTTGTAGAGGCGTGTGCATCCAGACAGGGATGAATCAATAACTGTCCCTGCCATAATACTGCTAAATACACTGAACACAAATATAAACGCAACATGCAACAATTTCAAAGATATTGCTAAGTTACAGTTCATATAAGGAAATCAGTCAATTGAAATACATTTTTTTAGGCCCTAATTTGTGGATTTCACATGACTGGGAATACAGATATGCATCTGTTGGTCACAGATACCTTAAGTAAGCATTTCACTGTTAGTCTACCCCTGTTGAAGCAAACAAAATGTGTTGCTAGAGGTTTGGTGTGTTGGTTAACGTTTAGCATCCGAGTTTCCTGGTACAGCCAGACAGGCCGAGACTGACAGACGCACAGACAGACAGGAGTAAACCGCATGCTTAGACAGACACACGCACACAAAAGCAAACTCGGACAGAGAAATACACAACTGTTGGATGTATTGGGTTATGTGATCATTTGAGAGCTTTGATAAGCCCAGCACCCTATGAATCCATCCAGTCAGTTAAACATTGACTCTCCAGACTACAACATCTTATCAGTACAGCTACAGCCACACAGTTCTTGAATGAGAATGAGTCTGCCGCTCATAGGAGTTTTTGCGGTGTGTGTGTGTGTCTGCTTGCTTTTGTGACCTATCTTTAGCTGTCCATTTCTATAACCTATTCTGGAGAAACTCAGAATGGACTGTGTGCTTGACTGTCCGTAATATATTACATTACGCCCAGTTCATCGCTGTCTTTCTGAATTGATCCAGTCCCTTACAGGTGGAGGATATGCTCCATTCTGAGTGACACTGTCATAGTGAACACAGACAGACACAAACTCTTGTTGTTGTTTTCCTGGGCTGCATAGGGTCACACCCTCCTAAACAAGATGAGCCATCTGCCATTGGGAAAAAACAGGAAGTCGGCAGCCTTCCTCCTCGTGTGTGTATTACGTATCTGTCTTCAGTGTTTGTATATTTGAAGTCGGACTGTGTGTCTGCAGTATGTTTATCTACCAGACCACAGAGTTTACGTTTCCTCTGCCGTCATTGAGTGGATATGGCCCTTTGAAGCGCGGGAGCTGGTGTGATACAGGGCCATATGGAAACAGCAGGATAATATTGTGGTACATTATGTCAGTAGGCCTCTACCACTGTATTCTGTGTACCATAGCTCTAAGTACCCTCTTATGAGAAATCTGATGCCTCAGCTATGTTTGAAAAATCTGATATTCACATGGACCTTCCCTGGAGAGGGGCGAGAGCTAGGAGGGGAAGGGAGAGCGGGAGGGTGAGCCACAAAAACAACTGAGTTGTAGTGCTTGCAATATCCTTTGTCTTAAATGGAGAGAAAAGAGGAGCCCCTTTCAGGGAGTGAAATGCCACTTGGCTTGAAGTGCCATACATATATGGTCTCACTCTCTGAGAAGGACCCCATCATCTGTCTTCTCGCTCAAACACTCACTGACTGTGTGATCTCGTTCTCCGTAGCTGATGTGAGTAAGACCTTTAAACAGGTCAACATTCGCAAGGCCGAATACCAGGATGCGTACTCGGAGCATGCGCTGGCAAGTGTCTTCACTGACATTTTCAACCTATTCCTAACCCAGTCTGTAATACCAACGTGTTTCAAGCAGACCACCACAGTCCCGTGGCCAAGAACGCCAAGGCAACCTGCCTAAATGGCTATCATCCCGTAACACTCACATCTATAGCCATGAAATGCTTTAAAAGACTGGCTCACATCAGCGCCATCATCACAGACACCCTGGACCCA
Source organism: Oncorhynchus nerka (assembly GCF_034236695.1). Lineage (NCBI taxonomy): Eukaryota > Metazoa > Chordata > Actinopteri > Salmoniformes > Salmonidae > Oncorhynchus > Oncorhynchus nerka. The sequence goes on along the minus strand of NC_088406.1, from coordinate 23,405,666 downwards.
CTCAAATATGCATACAGCCCCAACAGATTCACAGATGACACGATCTTTAGCTTTAACTTCCTGGCTGATGTCTTGAGATGATGCCATCTATTTTGTGAAGTGCATCAGTCCCTCCTGCAGCAAAACACCCCCACAACATGATTTTTATTTATTTATTTTTATTTCACCTTTATTTAACCAGGTAGGCAAGTTGAGAACACCTTTATTTAACCAGGTAGGCTAGTTGAGAACACCTTTATTTAACCAGGTAGGCTAGTTGAGAACACCTTTATTTAACCAGGTAGGCTAGTTGAGAACACCTTTATTTAACCAGGTAGGCTAGTTGAGAACACCTTTATTTAACCAGGTAGGCTAGTTGAGAACACCTTTATTTAACCAGGTAGGCTAGTTGAGAACACCTTTATTTAACCAGGTAGGCAAGTTGAGAACACCTTTATTTAACCAGGTAGGCTAGTTGAGAACACCTTTATTTAACCAGGTAGGCTAGTTGAGAACACCTTTATTTAACCAGGTAGGCTAGTTGAGAACACCTTTATTTAACCAGGTAGGCAAGTTGAGAACACCTTTATTTAACCAGGTAGGCTAGTTGAGAACACCTTTATTTAACCAGGTAGGCTAGTTGAGAACACCTTTATTTAACCAGGTAGGCAAGTTGAGAACACCTTTATTTAACCAGGTAGGCTAGTTGAGAACACCTTTATTTAACCAGGTAGGCTAGTTGAGAACACCTTTATTTAACCAGGTAGGCTAGTTGAGAACACCTTTATTTAACCAGGTAGGCTAGTTGAGAACACCTTTATTTAACCAGGTAGGCAAGTTGAGAACAAGTTCTCATTTACAATTGCGACCTGGCCAAGATAAAGCAAAGCAGTTCGACAGATACGACACAGAGTTACACATGGAGTAAAACAAACATACAGTCAATAATACAGTATAAACAAGTCTATATACGATGAGAGCAAATGAGGTGAGAAGGGAGGTAAAGGCAAAAAAGGCCATGGTGGCAAAGTAAATACAATATAGCAAGTAAAACACTGGAATGGTAGTTTTGCAATGGAAGAATGTGCAAAGTAGAATTAAAAATAATGGGGTGCAAAGGAGCAAAATAAATAAATAAATTAAATACAGTTGGGAAAGAGGTAGTTGTTTGGGCTAAATTATAGGTGGGCTATGTACAGGTGCAGTAATCTGTGAGCTGCTCTGACAGTTGGTGCTTAAAGCTAGTGAGGGAGATAAGTGTTTCCAGTTTCAGAGATTTTTGTAGTTCGTTCCAGTCATTGGCAGCAGAGAACTGGAAGGAGAGGCGGCCAAAGAAATAATTGGTTTTGGGGGTGACTAGAGAGATATACCTGCTGGAGCGTGTGCTACAGGTGGGAGATGCTATGGTGACCAGCGAGCTGAGATAAGGGGGGACTTTACCTAGCAGGGTCTTGTAGATGACATGGAGCCAGTGGGTTTGGCGACGAGTATGAAGCGAGGGCCAGCCAACGAGAGCGTACAGGTCGCAGTGGTGGGTAATATATGGGGCTTTGGTGACAAAACGGATGTCACTGTGATAGACTGCATCCAATTTGTTGAGTAGGGTATTGGAGGCTATTTTGTAAATGACATCGCCAAAGTCGAGGATTGGTAGGATGGTCAGTTTTACAAGGGTATGTTTGGCAGCATGAGTGAAGGATGCTTTGTTGCGAAATAGGAAGCCAATTCTAGATTTAACTTTGGATTGGAGATGTTTGATATGGGTCTGGAAGGAGAGTTTACAGTCTAACCAGACACCTAAGTATTTGTAGTTGTCCACGTATTCTAAGTCAGAGCCGTCCAGAGTAGTGATGTTGGACAGGCGGGTAGGTGCAGGTAGCGATCGGTTGAAGAGCATGCATTTTGTTTTACTTGTATTTAAGAGCAATTGGAGGCCACGGAAGGAGAGTTGTATGGCATTGAAGCTTGCCTGGAGGGTTGTTAACAGTGTCCAAGAAGGGCCAGAAGTATACAGAATGGTGTCGTCTGCGTAGAGGTGGATCAGAGATACTATCATGATACTGCCACCCCCCGTGCTTCATGGTTGGGATGGTGTTCTTTGGCTTGCAAGCCTCCTCCTTTTTCCTCCAAACATAACAATGATCATTATGGCCAAATAGTTTCATCAGACCAGAGCACATTTCTCCAAAAAGTTTGATCTTCGTCCCCATGTCCAGTGGCAAACCGTAGTCTGGCTTTTTTTATGCCGGTTTTGGAGCAGTGGCTTCTTGCTTACTGAGCGGCCTTTCAGGTTTTTAAAAAAAAAATTTTTATTTCACCTTTATTTAACCAGGTAGGCTAGTTGAGAACAAGTTCTCATTTGCAACTGCGACCTGGCCAAGATAAAGCATAGCAGTGTGAACAGACAACACAGAGTTACACATGGAGTAAGCAATTAACAAGTCAATAACACAGTAGAAAAAAAAATGGGCAGTCTATATACAATGTGTGCAAAAGGCATGAGGAGGTAGGCGAATAATACAATTTTGCAGATTAACACTGGGGTGATAAATGATCAGATGGTCATGTACAGGTAGAGATATTGGTGTGCAAAAGAGCAGAAAAGTAAATAAAAAAATAAAAAAAACAGTATAAAAACAGTATGGGGATGAGGTAGGTGAAAATGGGTGGGCTATTTACCAATAGACTATGTACAGCTGCAGCGATCGGTTAGCTGCTCGGATAGCTGATGTTTGAAGTTGGTGAGGGAGATAAAAGTCTCCAACTTCAGCGATTTTTGCAGTTCGTTCCAGTCACAGGCAGCAGAGTACTGGAACGAAAGGCGGCCAAATGAGGTGTTGGCTTTAGGGATGATCAGTGAGATACACCTGCTGGAGCGTGTGCTACGGATGGGTGTTGCCATCGTGACAAGTGAACTGAGATAAGGCGGAGCTTTACCTAGCATGGACTTGTAGATGACCTGGAACCAGTGGGTCTGGCGACGAATATGTAGCGAGGGCCAGCCGACTAGAGCATACAAGTCGCAGTGGTGGGTGGTATAAGGTGCTTTGGTGACAAAACGGATGGCACTATGATAGACTGCATCCAGTTTGCTGAGTAGAGTGTTGGAAGCCATTTTGTAGATGACATCGCCGAAATCGAGGATCGGTAGGATAGTCAGTTTTACTAGGGTAAGCTTGGCGGCGTGAGTGAAGGAGGCTTTGTTGCGGAATAGAAAGCCGACTCTTGATTTGATTTTCGATTGGAGATGTTTGATGTGAGTCTGGAAGGAGAGTTTGCAGTCTAGCCAGACACCTAGGTACTTATAGATGTCCACATATTCAAGGTCGGAACCATCCAGGGTGGTGATGCTAGTCGGGCATGCGGGTGCAGGCAGCGATCGGTTGAAAAGCATGCATTTGGTTTTACTCGCGTTTAAGAGCAGTTGGAGGCCACGGAAGGAGTGCTGTATGGCATTGAAGCTCGTTTGGAGGTTAGATAGCACAGTGTCCAATGACGGGCCGAAAGTATATAGAATGGTGTCGTCTGCGTAGAGGTGGATCAGGGAATCGCCCGCAGCAAGAGCAACATCATTGATATATACAGAGAAAAGAGTCGGCCCGAGAATTGAACCCTGTGGCACCCCCATAGAGACTGCCAGAGGACCGGACAGCATGCCCTCCGATTTGACACACTGAACTCTGTCTGCAAAGTAATTGGTGAACCAGGCAAGGCAGTCATCCGAGAAACCGAGGCTATTGAGTCTGCCGATAAGAATATGGTGATTGACAGAGTCGAAAGCCTTGGCGAGGTCGATGAAGACGGCTGCACAGTACTGTCTTTTATCGATGGCGGTTATGATATCGTTTAGTACCTTGAGCGTGGCTGAGGTGCACCTGTGACCGGCTCGGAAACCAGATTGCACAGCGGAGAAGGTACGGTGGGATTCGAGATGGTCAGTGACCTGTTTGTTGACTTGGCTTTCAAGACCTTAGATAGGCAGGGCAGGATGGATATAGGTCTATAGCAGTTTGGGTCCAGGGTGTCTCCCCCTTTGAAGAGGGGGATGACTGCGGCAGCTTTCAATCCTTGGGGATCTCAGACGATATGAAAGAGAGGTTGAACAGGCTGGTAATAGGGGTTGCGACAATGGCGGCAGATAGTTTCAGAAATAGAGGGTCCAGATTGTCAAGCCCAGCTGATTTGTACGGGTCTAGGTTTTGCAGCTCTTTCAGAACATCTGCTATCTGGATTTGGGTAAAGGAGAACCTGGAGAGGCTTGGGCGAGGAGCTGCGGGGGGCGGAGCTGTTGGCCGAGGTTGGAGTAGCCAGGCGGAAGGCATGGCCAGCCGTTGAGAAGTGCTTATTGAAGCTTTCGATAATCGTGGATTTATCGGTGGAGACCGTGTTACCTAGCCTCAGTGCAGTGGGCAGCTGGGAGGAGGTACTCTTGTTCTCCATGGACTTCACAGTGTCTCAGAACTTTTTGGAGTTGGAGCTACAGGATGCAAACTTCTGCCTGAAGAAGCTGGCCTTAGCTTTCCTGACTGACTGCGTGTATTGGTTCCTGACTTCCTGAACAGTTGCATATCACGGGGCTATTCGATGCTATTGCAGTCCGCCACAGGATGTTTTTGTGCTGGTCGAGGGCAGTCAGGTCTGGAGTGAACCAAGGGCTGTATCTGTTCTTGGTTCTGCATTTTTTGAACGGAGCATGCTTATCTAAAATGGTGAGGAAGTTACTTTTAAAGAATGACCAGGCATCCTCAACTGACGGGATGAGGTCAATGTCCTTCCAGGATACCCGGGCCAGGTCGATTAGAAAGGCCTGCTCACAGAAGTGTTTTAGGGAGCGTTTGACAGTGATGAGGGGTGGTCGTTTGACTGCGGCTCCGTGGCGGATACAGGCAATGAGGCAGTGATCGCTGAGATCCTGGTTGAAGACAGCGGAGGTGTATTTGGAGGGCCAGTTGGTCAGGATGACGTCTATGAGGGTGCCCTTGTTTACAGAGTTAGGGTTGTACCTGGTGGGTTCCTTGATGATTTGAGTGAGATTGAGGGCATCTAGCTTACATTGTAGGACTGCCGGGGTGTTAAGCATATCGCAGTTTAGGTCACCTAACAGAACAAACTCTGAAGCTAGATGGGGGGCGATCAATTCACAAATGGTGTCCAGGGCACAGCTGGGAGCTGAGGGTGGCCGGTAGCAGGCGGCAACAGTGAGAGACTTATTTCTGGAGAGGGTAATTTTCAAAATTAGTAGTTTGAACTGTTTGGGTATGGACCTGGAAAGTATGACATTACTTTGCAGGCTATCTCTGCAGTAGACTGCAACTCCGCCCCCTTTGGTAGTTCTATCTTGACGGAAGATGTTATAGTTGGGTATGGAAATCTCTGAATTTTGGTGGCCTTCCTGAGCCAGGATTCAGACACGGCAAGGACATCAGGGTTAGCAGAGTGTGCTAAAGCAGTGAGTAAAACAAACTTAGGGAGGAGGCTTCTGATGTTGACATGCATAAAACCAAGGCTTTTTCGATCACAGAAGTCAACAAATGAGGGTACCTGGGGACATGCAGGGCCTGGGTTTACCTCCACATCACCCGCGGAACAGAGAAGGAGTAGTATGAGGGTGCGGCTAAAGGCTATCAAAACTGGTCGCCTAGAGCGTTGGGGGCAGAGGATAAGAGGAGCAGGTTTCTGGGCATGGTAGAATATATTCAGGGCATAATGCACAGACAGGGGTATGGTGGGGTGCGGGTACAGCGGAGGTAAGCCCAGGCACTGGGTGATGATGAGACAGGTTGTATCTCTGGACATGCTGGTTGTAATGGGTGAGGTCACCGCATGTGTGGGAGGTGGGACAAAGGAGGTAACAGGGGTATGCAGAGTGGGTCTAGGGGCTCCATTGTGAACTAAAACAATTATAACTAACCTGAACAACAGTATACAAGGCATATTGACATCTGAGAGAGACATACAGCGAGGCATACAGTAATCACAGGTGTTGAATTTGGAAAGCTAGCTAAAAACAGTAGGCGAGGCTAATCCGCTAGCACAGCAAACAGCAGGTAAAATGGCGTTGACTAGGCAACGGGGCCGACAGGTAAGACAAACAAGCAGAAAGGAGTACCGTGATTAATGGACAGTCCAGCGTGCGTCAGCTATGTAGCCAAGAGATCAGTGTCCAGGGGGCAGCGGTGGATGGGCAGGGGGCTGGCGAGTGTTATCCAGGTTTTTTTTTTTTTTAAACTAACAATGACTAACTAGCTTGTAGCTAGTTAGCTGGTTAGCGTCTGGAGGTTCTTGAGTGTGTCATAAAAATAAAAATAAGAGTAAAAGTAATAGCGATTCCGTATCACATTGGGTGAGGCAGGTTTCCGGAAGGTATAAACAAATTAAAAATCAAAAAGAGATAGAAAGTAAATGGGGTCAGAGAGTGATTGGGACGCGGTGGTACAGACGGTTAGCAGGCCTGTGCTAACAAGCTAACAGTTCGTAGGCCCGAGCTAGACAAGGTAGCAGTTAGCGGACCGGAGCTTGACAAGCTAGCTGTTAGCAGGCCGAATTAGCAAGCAGGGAGATAGCGAGGGCTAGAGAGTTAACCTTTGGGGGACGTCGCGATGGGGTGAGTCTGTTTATTTATTCCTCTTCATGCGGTGAGCTGGAGATACAGCGATTCAGAAAGCTCGCGGGCCTTGGCCAGCAGATGGATCTTTGGCGATGTCGCAGCGGAAAAGCCTGTTGAAACCCCTCGGACGATTATGTCGGCGGACCAGTCGTGATGGATCGGCGGGGCTCCGTGTCGGCAGTAGAGGGTCAGTAGAGGGTCCAGGCCAATTGGCAAATTAGGTATTTTTGGACCTCTTCGGGTAGTCGGGAGATGGGCTTAGCTCGAGGCTAGCTCCAGGCTAACTGGTGCTTGCTCTGGGACAGAGACGTTAGCCAGGAGTAGCCACTCGGATTGCAGCTAGCTATTTACGATGATCCGGTATAAAGCTTCAGAGCTTGCGGTAGGAATCCGGAGATGTGGTAGAGAAAAAGCAGTCTGATATGCTTTGGGTAGATGTCGCGCTGGTGTCCTAGTTAGCGTTGAAGACCGCTAGCAGTGGCTAGCTAGTAGCTAGTTAGCGGCTAGCTTCTGATGAGGGTTCCGATTCTAAAGTATAGAAAAAGCAGATCCGTACCACATTGGGTGATGCGGGTTGCAGGAGAGTATATTCAGCCTGTGGTTGGGAAGTGAGATTAAAATATGTACGAAATATATACAGAAAAAAAAAGAGGAAAAACTATATTTACACTATACAGGACGGGACAAGACAAAACACACGTCCGACTGCTACGCCATCTTGGATCAAGTAGGTTATGTTGATATGTTGATATAGGACTTGTTTTCCTGTGGATATAGATACTTTTGTACCTGTTTCCTCCAGCATCTTCACAAGGTCATTTGCTGTTGTACTGGGATGATTTGCACTTTTCGCACCAAAGTAAGTTCTATTGTACAGATGAACGTGGTACCTTTAGGCGTTTGGAAATTGCTCCCAAGGATGAACCAGACAAGGGTAGCCTAGTGGTTATAGCATTGGACTAGTAACCGGAAGGTTGCAAGTTCAAACCCCCAAGTTTACAATGTACAAATCTGTCGTTCTGCCCCTGAACAGGCAGTTAACCCACAGTTCGCAGGCCGTCCTTGTAAATAAGAATTTGTTGTTAACTGACTTGCCTAGTTAAATAAAGATAAAATAAATAAAAAATAAATCAAATAAATTAAGACTTGTGGAGGTCTACAACTTTTTTTGAGGTCGTGGCTGATTTCTTTTGATTTTCCCATGATATCAAGCAAAGAGGCACTGAGTTTGAAGGTAGGCCTTGAAATGCATCCACAGGTAGACCTCCAATTGACTGAAATGATGTCAATTAGCCTATCCGAAGCTTCTAAAGCCATGACATCATTTTCTGGAATTTTCCAAGCTGTTTAAAGGCACAGTCGACTCAATGTATGTAAACTTCTGACCCATTGGAATTGTGATACAGTGAATTATAAGTGAAATAATCTGTAAACAATTGTTGTAAAAATGACTTGTGTCATGCACAAAGTAGATATCCTAACCGACTTGCCAAAACTATAGTTTGTTAGCAAGAAATTTGTGGAGTGGTTGAAAAAACAAGTTTTAATGACTCGTAAACGTTCGACTTCAACTGTACCTATATGTATATAGCTACCTGAATGACCTTGTTCCCCTGCACATCGACTCGGTACTTGTACTCCCTGTATATAGCCATGCTATTGTTGTTATTCACTGTATTTATTACTCTGTCACTTTGCAGTGTTGGGAAAAGTAAACATTTCACTGTTAGTCTACACCTGATATTTATGAAGCATGTGACAACAATGTTATTTGGTACCTCCCGTTGATTCTCTGTAACTGATCTCCTACACACACACACACACACACACACTGATGTTGTTCCTTCTCCCCCCAGATGCAGTGTCCCTCCACCTCCCCAGACACCATTAGCATGGAGGAGAGCCACAGGGAATAAGAGCCTCCAGGAGACCGCAGGTAAGACCTGCATGTATTTGTCTTTAGGAAAAGCACCAGGCAAATACAGTGCCTTCAGAAAGTATTCATACCCTTTGACTTATTCCACAATTTTTGGTGTTACAGCCTGAATTCAAAATGGATTAAATATATATTTTTCTCACCAATCAATACAAAATACCCCACAATGAAAGTGAAAACATGTTTTTTGAAATTTGAGTAAATTTATTGAAAATGAAATACAGAAATATCTAATTTACACAAGTGTTCACACAAGTGTTCACATTTACTGAGTAAATACTTTGTAGAAGCACTTTGACAGTGATTACAGCTCTGAATGTTTGGGTAAATCTCCAAGAGCTTTACACCGGAGTTGTGCAACATCTGCCCATTTTTATTATTTTCAAAATTCTTCAAGCTCTGTCAAATTTGGTTGTTGATCATTTCTAGACAACCATTGCCGTAGATTTAAGTCAAAACTTTAAATCGGCCACTCAGGAACATTCAGTGTCTTCTTGGTAAGCAACTCCAGTGTAGATTTGGCCTTGTGTTTCAGGCAATTGTCCTGCTGAAAGGAGAATTCCTCTCCCAGTGTCTGGTGGCAAGCAGACTGAACCAGGTTTCCTCTAGGATTTTGTCTGTGCTTAGCTCCATTCCATAAATGTTTTATTCTGTAAAACTCCCCAGTTCTTAACGATTACAAGAATACCTCTAACATGATTCAGCCACCACTATGCTTGAAAATATGGAGAGTGGTACTCATATGCTTTGGGCAAATCCAATACTACTAACACTTTGTATTCAGGGCAAAAAGTGAATTGCTTTGCCATATTTTTTTGCAGTATTACTTTTGGGCTTTGTTGTAAACAGGACGCATGTTATTTATTTATATATATTTAAAATATTTGTATTCTATACGGGCTTCTTTTCACGTATTGTGGAGTAACTACAATGTTGTTGATCCATCCTCAGTTTTCTCCTATCACAGCCATTAAACTCCAACTGTTTTAAAGTCACCATTGGCCTCATGGTGAAATCACTGAGTGGTTTATTCCTCTCCGGCAACTGAGATAGGAAGGAAGCCTGTATTTGTGTAATGACTGGATGTATTGATACACCATACAAAGTGTAATTAATAAATTCTCCATGCTCAAAGGGATATTCCGCTTTGTTTTTAGCCATCTGCCAGTAGGTGCGGTGCTTTGCAGCCATTGGAAAACCTCCCTGGTCTTTGTGGTTAAATCTGTGTTTGAAATATACTGCTCGACTGAAGGACCTTACAGATAATTATATGTGTGGGGTACAGAGATGAGGTAGTAATTCCAAAATCATGTAAAACATTATTATTGCACATAGTGAGTTCATGCAACTTATGTGACTTGTTAAGCAAATGTTTACTTCTAAATTTTAGGTTTACCATAACAAAAGGGTTGAATACTTATTGACTCAAGACATTTCAGCTGTTCAGTTTTCATTTGAAAAAAACAATGGAAATTCAAAAGGCATAATTCCACTTTGGCATTATGGGGTATTGTATTTAAGACAGTGACAAAAACATCTCAATTTAATCCATTTTAAATTCAGGCTGTAAAACCAAAAAAAGGTGGAAAAAGTCAATGGGTGTGAATACTTTCTGAAGGTACTGTATATCTTAGCAAAAAATGTTGGCAAGTTAGAAAGTGCTTTTCCCACCTACATTAGTGTATTCGGAAAGTATTCAGATCCCTTGACTTTCCCACCCTTTGTTACATTACAGCCTTATTCGAAAATTGATTAAAAACTATTTAAATCCCTCATCAATCTACACACAATACCCCATAATGACAAAGCAAAAACAGGTTTTTAGAATTGTTTTCAAAAAATAAAATAAAAAACGTACAGTACCACACCTACTTGTTCAAGGGTTTTTCTTTATTTTTACTCTTTTCTACATTGTAGAATAATAGTGAACACATCAAAACTATGAAATAACACATGGAATCATTTAGTAACCAAAAAAGTGTTAAACAAATCAAAATATATTTGAGATTCTTCAAAGTAGCCACCCTTTGCCTTGATGACAGCTTTGCACACTCTTGGCATTCTTTCAACCAGCTTTACCTGGAGTGCTTTTCCAACAATCTTGAAGGAGTTCCCACATATGCTGAGCACTTCTTGGCTGCTTTTCCTTCATTCTGTGGTCCGACTCATTCCAAACCATCTCAATTGGGTTGAGGTCGGGTGATTGTGGAGGCCAGGTCATCTGATGCAGCACTCCGTCAATCTCCTTGGTCAAGTAGCCCTTACACAGCCTGGATGAGTGTTGAGTCATTGTTCTGTTGAAAACAAATGATAGTCCCACTTTGCGTAAATCCAGATGGGATGGCGTATCGCTGTAGAATGCTGTGGTAACCATGCTGGTTAAGTGTGCCTTGAATTCAAAATAAATCTTTGACAGTGTCACCAGCAATGCACCATCACACCGCCTCCTCCATGCTTCACGGTGGGAACCACACATGCAGCATCTGCGAAGCATTTATTTGGGCTGCAATCTGAGGTTCAGTTAATGAACTTGTCCTCTGCAGCAGAGGTAACTCTGGGTCTTCCTTTCCTGTGACGGTCCTCATGAGAACCAGTTTCATCATATCGCTTGATGGTTTTTGCGACTGCACTTGTAGAAACTTTCAAAGTTCTTTTAAATATTCTGGATTGACTGACCTTCATGTCTTAACGTATTGATTGATTGTCATTTCTCTTTGCTTATTTGAGCTGTTCTTGCCATCATCTGGACTTGATCTTTTACCAAATAGGGCTATCTTCTGCTCAAACGCATTAAGAAGGAACATTTTTTAACTAATTAACAATGCGTTCCAGGTAACTGCCTCATGAAGCTGGTTGAGAGAATTCCAAGAGTGTTCAAAGCTGTCGAGCCAAAGGGCTTTATTTTTTAATTTGTTTAACAATTTTTGGTTACTTAGCGTGGTGCCGACTGCCGAGAGGCTCCCTGTTTCGTCCATTGCTGCTTATTGGACCCTATGATCACTCAGCCACACAGCTGATGCCTGCTGGACTGTTTATGAACACGGAACTTCATTTTGTTATCTGTTGCCCCAGCCTCGAACTCAGTGTGTAGCTAACTTGCCTATGCCGTTCTGTACCATCACTCATATATCTTTATGTACATATTCTTTATCCCTTTACACTTGTGTGTGTATAAGGTAGTAGTTTTGGAATTGTTAGGTTAGATTACTCATTGGTTATTACTGCATTGTCAGAACTAGAAGCACAAGCATTTCGCTACACTCGCATTAACATATGCTAACCATGTGTATGTGACAAATAAATTTGATTTGAACTGACACTCTCTGCCCATTCATCGCCATTTACCCGTTGTTATTGTCCTAGCCATTTACCCATTGTTATTGTCCTAGCCATTTACCCATTGTTATTGTCCTAGCCATTTACCCATTGTTATTGTCCTAGCCATTTACCCATTGTTATTGTCCTAGCCATTTACCCATTGTTATTGTCCTAGCCATTTACCCATTGTTATTGTCCTAGCCATTTACCCATTGTTGTTGTCCTAGCCATTTACCCATTGTTATTGTCCTAGCCATTTACCCATTGTTGTTGTCCTAGCCATTTACCCATTGTTGTTGTCCTAGCCATTTACCCATTGTTGTTGTCCTAGCCATTTACCCATTGTTATTGTCCTATCCATTTACCCATTGTTATTGTCCTAGCCATTTACCCATTGTTATTGTCCTAGCCATTTACCCATTGTTGTCTTAGCCCTCCCAATCAACACCCGTGATTGCTTTATGCATCCCTCTAATGCCACTATGCCTTGTATACTGTTGTTTAGGGTAGCTCTCATTTGTGTTTTTGTTTTACTGCGGAGCCCCTAGTCCCGCTCTACATGCCCCAATCCCACACGTGGAGACCGTACCCACTGGCACTTCCAGAGATTTTTATTTTATTTTTTATTTCACCTTTATTTAACCAGGTAGGCAAGTTGAGAACAAGTTCTCATTTACAATTGCGACCTGGCCAAGATAAAGCAAAGCAGTTCGACAGATACAACGACACAGAGTTACACATGGAGTAAAACAAACATACAGTCAATAATACAGTATAAACAAGTCTGTATACAACGTGAGCAAATGAGGAGAGAAGGGAGGTAAAGGCAAAAAAGGCCATGATGGCAAAGTAAATACAATATAGCAAGTAAAACACTGGAATGGTAGTTTTGCAATGGAAGAATGTGCAAAGTAGAAAATAAAAATAATGGGGTGCAAAGGAGCAAAATAAATAAATGAATTAAATACAGTTGGGAAAGAGGTAGTTGTTTGGGCTAAATTATAGGTGGGCTATGTACAGGTGCAGTAATCTGTAAGATGCTCTGACAGTTGGTGCTTAAAGCTAGTGAGGGAGATAAGTGTTTCCAGTTTCAGAGATTTTTGTAGTTCGTTCCAGTCATTGGCAGCAGAGAACTGGAAGGAGAGGCGGCCAAAGAAAGAATTGGTTTTGGGGGTGACTAGAGAGATATACCTGCTGGAGCGTGTGCTACAGGTGGGAGACGCTATGGTGACCAGCGAGCTGAGATAAGGGGGGACTTTACCTAGCAGGGTCTTGTAGATGACATGGAGCCAGTGGGTATGGCGACGAGTATGAAGCGAGGGCCAGCCAATGAGAGCGTACAGGTCGCAATGGTGGGTAGTATATGGGGCTTTGGTGACAAAACATGGTCAGTTTTACAAGGGTATGTTTGGCAGCATGAGTGAAGGATGCTTTGTTGCGAAATAGGAAGCCAATTCTAGATTTAACTTTGGATTGGAGATGTTTGATATGGGTCTGGAAGGAGAGTTTACAGTCTAACCAGACACCTAAGTATTTGTAGTTGTCCACGTATTCTAAGTCAGAGCCGTCCAGAGTAGTGATGTTGGACAGGCGGGTAGGTGCAGGTAGCGATCGGTTGAAGAGCATGCATTTAGTTTTACTTGTATTTAAGAGCAATTGGAGGCCACGGAAGGAGAGTTGTATGGCATTGAAGCTTGCCTGGAGGGTTGTTAACAGTGTCCAAAGAAGGGCCGGAAGTATACAGAATGGTGTTGTCTGCGTAGAGGTGGATCAGAGACTCACCAGCAGCAAGAGCGACCTCATTGATGTATATAGAGAAGAGAGTCGGTCCAAGAATTGAACCCTGTGGCACCCCCATAGAGACTGCCAGAGGTCCGGACAGCAGACCCTCCGATTTGACACACTGAAATCTATCAGAGAAGTAGTTGGTGAACCAGGCGAGGCAATCATTTGAGAAACCAAGGCTGTCGAGTCTGCCGATGAGGATGTGGTGATTGACAGAGTCGAAAGCCTTGGCCAGATCAATGAATACGGCTGCACAGTAATGTTTCTTATCGATGGCGGTTAAGATATCGTTTAGGACCTTGAGCGTGGCTGAGGTGCACCCATGACCAGCTCTGAAACCAGATTGCATAGCAGAGAAGGTATGGTGAGATTCGAAATGGTCGGTAATCTGTTTGTTGACTTGGCTTTCGAAGACCTTAGAAAGGCATGGTAGGATAGATATAGGTCTATAGCAGTTTGGGTCAAGTGTCCCCCCCTTTGAAGAGGGGGATGACCGCAGCTGCTTTCCAATCTTTGGGAATCTCAGACGACATGAAAGAGAGGTTGAACAGGCTAGTAAAAGGGGTGGCAACAATTTCGGCAGATAATTTTAGAAAGAAAGGGTCCAGATTGTCTAGCCCGGCTGATTTGTAGGGGTCCAGATTTTTCAGCTCTTTCAGAACATCAGCTGAACGGATTTGGGAGAAGGAGAAATGGGGAAGGCTTGGGCGAGTTGCTGTTGGGGGTGCAGTGCTGTTGACCGGGGTAGGAGTAGCCAGGTGGAAAGCATGGCCAGCCGTAGAAAAATGCTTATTGAAATTTTCAATTATGGTGGATTTATCAGTGGTGACAGTGTTTCCTATCTTCAGTGCAGTGGGCAGCTGGGAGGAGGTGTTCTTATTCTCCATGGACTTTACAGTGTCCCAGAACTTTTTGAGTTAGTGTTGCAGGAAGCAAATTTCTGCTTGAAAAAGCTAGCCTTGGCTTTTCTAACTGCCTGTGTATAACGGTTTCTAGCTTCCCTGAACAGCTGCATATCACGGGGGCTGTTCGATGCTAATGCAGAAAGCCATAGGATGTTTTTGTGTTGGTTAAGGGCAGTCAGGTCTGGGGAGAACCATGGGCTATATCTGTTCCTGGTTCTAAATTTCTTGAATGGGGCATGTTTATTTAAGATGGTTAGGAAGGCATTTAAAAAAATATCCAGGCATCCTCTACTGACGGATGAGATCAATATCCTTCCAGGATACCCCGGCCAGGTCGATTAGAAAGGCCTGCTCGCTGAAGTGTTTCAGGGAGCGTTTTACAGTGATGAGTGGAGGTCGTTTGACCGCTGACCCATTACGGATGCAGGCAATGAGGCAGTGATCGCTGAGATCTTGGTTGAAGACAGCAGAGGTGTATTTAGAGGGGAAGTTGGTTAGGATGATATCTATGAGGGTGCCTGTGTTCAAGGCTTTGGGGGGGTACCTGGTAGGTTCATTGATAATTTGTGTGAGATTGAGGGCATCAAGTTTAGATTGTAGGATGGCTGGGGTGTTAAGCATGTTCCAGTTTAGGTCGCCTAGCAGCACGAGCTCTGAAGATAGATGGGGGGCAATCAGTTCACATATGGTGTCCAGAGCACAGCTGGGGGCAGAGGGTGGTCTATGGCAACGGTGAGAGACTTGTTTTTAGAGAGGTGGATTTTTAAAAGTAGAAGTTCAAATTGTTTGGGTACAGACCTGGATAGTAGGACAGAACTCTGCAGGCTATCTTTGCAGTAGATTGCAACACCGCCCCCGATGCAGTCCCTCATCGTCATTCAATGCCTAGGTTTACCTCCACTGTACTCACACCCTACCATGCCCTTGTCTGTGCATTATGCCCTGAATCTATCCTACCACGCCCAGAATTCTGCTCCTTTTACTCTCTGTTCCGAACGCGCTAGACGACCAGTTCTTATAGCCTTCAGCCGTACCCTTATCCTACTTCTCCTCTGTTCCTCTGGTGATGTAGAGGTTAACCCAGGCCCTGTGTGTCCCCAGGCGCTCTCATTTGTTGACTTCTGTAACCGGAAAAGCCATGGGTTCATGTATGTTAACATCAGAAGCCTCCTCCCTAAGTTTGTTTTATTCACTGCTCTAGCACACTCTGCCAACCCTGATGTCCTAGCAGTGTCTGAATCCTGGCTTAGGAAGGCCACTTAGGAAGGCCACCAAAAATTCTGAAATGTCCATCCCCAATTACATTTTCCGTCAAGATGGAACCGCTAAAGGGTGCAGAGTTGCAATCTACTGTAGAGAGTCTGCAGAGTTCTGTCATACTATCCAGGTCTATGTCCAAACAGTTCGAGCTACTACTTTTAAAAATCCATCTCTCCAGAAATAAGTCTCACTGTTGCTGCTTGTTATAGACCCCCCTCAGCTCCCAGCTGTTCCCTGGTGTCTATCTAGACTGTAAACTCTCCTTCCAGACTTATATTAAGCATCTCCAATCCAAAATTAAATCTGGAATCGGCTTCCTATTTCGCAACAAAGCCTCCTTCACTCATGCTGCCAAACATACCCTACTAAAACTGCCGATCCTTGACTTCGGCGATGTCATTTACAAAATAGCTTCCAACACTCTACTCAGCAAATTAGATGTAGTCTATCACAGTGCCATCTGTTTTGTCACCAAAGCCCCATATACTACCCACTATCGCGCCCTGTATGCTCTCATTGGCTGGCCCTCGCTAGGTAAAGCTCCGCCTTATCTCAGCTCACTGGTCACCATAGCAACACCCACCCGTAGCCCGCGCTCCAGCAGGTATATCTCACTGGTCACCCCCAAAGCCAGCACCTCCTTTGACTGCCTTTTCCTTCCAGTTCTCTGCTGCCAGTGACTGGAATGAATTGCAGAAATCACTGAAGTTGGAGACCTATATCTCCCTCGCTAACTTCAAGCATCAGCTGTCAGAGCAGCTTACCGATCGCTGCATCTGTACACAGCCCATCTGTAAATATTAAAATACTACGCCACTATGGCCTATTTATTGCCTTACCTCATTTGCATCCACTGTATACAGATTTTATATTGTGTTATAGACTGTACGTTTGTTTATCCCATGTGTAACTCTGTTGTTTTTGTCGCACTGCTTTTGCTTTATCTTGGCCAGGTGGCAGTTGTAAATGAGAACTTGTTCTCAACTGGCCTACCTGGTGAAATAAAGGTGAAATAAAAATAAAATAAATAAAATAATTGAGTCTTTGAATGAAGAGATAAAACAGTTTTTTTGCAACTTGTTCCAGTCGCTAGCTGCAGCGAACAGAAAAAAGGAGCGACCCAGGGATGTGTGTGCTTTGTGGACCTTTAACAGAATGTGACTGGCAGAACGGGTGTTTTTATGTGGAGGATGAGGGCTGCAGTAGGTTTCTCAGAGGGAGTGAGGCCTAAGAGGGTTTTATAAATAAGCATCAACTAATGGGTATACAGAGATTACCAGTTTACAGAGGAGTATTGAATGCACTGTATGGTAAAAGGTCATTGTAAAGGACACGTGCGTGCTGGAATGCATTGCGCTGAGTGCGCTGGAAACTGGGAGGGTAGTGTCCTGACAGGCGGAGAATGTTGGAAATCTGCCAGAACAGTTTGGGAAAAGCTGCTGGGTGAACACTACGTAGCCTAGCCACCATGGGGTTTCACTTTGCTATCTAATCACAAAACCTGGATTTGTGTCCTAGTTCACTGCTTTAGTAAGTAAGTCACTGCTCAGCTGTTCTCCATCCTTAGTTCTGGCCTGTGTTCAAATGTCTGTTTTGTAAATCTCCAGGACCATGGAGGAAAACTGTAGTGACTCTCCTCCAGACTTATATGATCTACAAATATGACCTTCTGTAGTAACATGGGGCTGTGACTGAGTCTCTGACTATCGCGCTATGGCTCACTCATCATGGTGTGTGTAGGTGTCGTGCTTATGTGTGAACAGTGTACATAGAGATGTGTGTATACATACCAAAGAAGTGTTCTGTGGTAAAGGGTCATTGCTTCTGGCTCCTAGCCAGATCTATTGCATCCAATGAACTCGATAAGCAATGTTCCGTCTCTGAGAGCTTTGCGTGTGACAGAGAAATATGTCATGTGAAGCCAAATGTGGGAATTAAAGACCTGTTGGACACATGTACAGTGCATTCGGGAAGTATTCAGACCCCTTGACTTTTTCCACATTTTGTTACGTTGTAGCCTTATTCTACAATTGATGAGGGGGGGGACAATTTAATCAATCTACACACAATAACCCATAATGACAAAGCAAAATCAAGTTTTTAGATATTTCTTTGAAATATGACATTTACATAAGTATTTGCCCCAGTCGGAGGTCCGCTCTGGAGTAGGTTTTCATCAAGGATCTCTCTGTACTTTGCTCCGTTCATCTTTCCCTCGATCCTGACTAGTCTCCCAGTCCCTGCTGCTGAAAAACATCCCCACAGTATGATGCTGCCACCACCATGCTTCATCGTAGGGATGGTATCAGGTTTCCTGCAGACGTGACTAGGGCTGTTGCGGTGACCGTAATACTGCCACACCGGCGGTCACGAGTCAGGAAGGCAGTCAAATTCCACGTGACCTGTAGTCACAGTAATGAATTATTATTCTCCAATACCAAGTTTGACTGTCTAAGCTCTAAAGTGGAGTGGCACGGCACTCTCCATTCCTGGAAAGGAGCTCAAACTTGGTTTTCTTCTGGTTTTTTGTTGTGTGTTTTGATTTATAGTTGGATTATTTTCACTGCTATGACTTTGGTTAATATGTGAACCCTTCCGCATACAATCCTAGGAAACGCTTCTACGGTGCCTATTCTTAATGCAGTGTTCTGGTGGTATTATTAACAGTCCTCTACAGTGTGCCACTACCCATTTTATAAGGTTATTGTACTGCATGTGTGACTAGACAGTATAAAGGACTATGGTAGATTATACATACAGTATAGTGATAATATAGGAACCTATTGCCGATGCATGTTGTGGTACTCAATTCAATGCATATACAGCAACAGTGCAGATTGCAGCAATTGGTTTTAACGCAAATGTAATATAACTCCGGGTGAATGAGAGCTGGAGAGTTACAACCTGAACGGACGGACGAACGGAAGGACACTGTATGCTTACTAGAGCAGTGTCCCTGGCAACAGTCAGCTCAATAGAGTGTTGGAGTCTGTGTGTGTTGCGTGCCTTTTTTTGAGAGAGCGACACACAGGAAGACTTTGTGTGTGTGTATGTGTAGATTGTGTTACATTTAAGACAGTTTGGTGTTATCTTTATACGTTTGTTCCTGGTGTTCTCGGTCTGCTAGTTCAGTCTGTCTGATCATTATCGGGAGCAGAGACAGTTTGGGACTTCTTTATAGCTAGTCTGGAGCCAGCGACTGGTTTGAAGACACTCCTAGCATTGTGCTTCAACAGTAACGTTACAATACCTCTTCATCAATCAGTGTTGCTTTGAAAGAGGATAGCTCAACTTCCCTGTTTCTGCCACAGCCTACTATTCTCATATAGAAATAGGTATCAGTCTCTTTGTCTGTTTCTCCAGGTAAAATGGCACGGACATATAGGCTAACGTTTGCACATAGGGGCTTAATCACCTTAAGGCATCGGTAATATTTCAGTTTGTCAGATGAGTGAATATTATTAAGAGGAGGAGAGGATGCCTTTAGACTATTGAGGAACTTTGAACTCTCACCCTGCCTCCTCATAGCTCCTCATAGCTCACACAAACTTATCAGATGTCCTCTTTGGGTGTCACATTTGCTCATAGAGGGGTACTTCCTCAATGTTTGTTTTTGTTAAATGAGCTGATTGTGTCAGAGGACAGAGCTGAACCGGTTTCGTTGTGGTTGCGTCGTCCCGGAGTCTAGGGTTAAAACAGGAAGGGACATAGCGGCCACATCCTGTCAGTGCGCATCTGCTTGTCGCTCATTTGACAGTCAGGGAATGGGGCGTGTCCTAAAATCACAATCACTTAATATTCAGGAGTTGTGGCTCCAGTTTGAGGAAGAGAGAGAGGGTGTCAGTGAGATGGGGAGGAAAGAGAGATGGGAACGTGGTGTCTGAGCTGAGATCTTATTTTCTCTCCCTTTGTTTACAAGCCCTGTTTCACAGAATCTGATGGGGCATGACTACTTTGCATATGTGGTTTTTCCCTGGAGTGTGTGTGTGTGTGGGAGGATGCTTTGAATAATGATCTTTGACTATGATAAAATGAAGAGTTTACGTAGACCTCATTCTCTCTCATTTGACATGTGAGTGTAGTAGGCGGGTCAGTTGGAGGAACTATATGTGTTAAAATAGAAGAACAGATAGCAGTGAGATTCTTTCTAGAGACTAGAATACCATGATTCTTCTCATTGGTTATCTACAGCAGGGTTTGTTTGTGTGTTGGTGTGTGACTTTAGTTTGACCCCTGTGGTTATGTCTGGTGGGCTGGACTACATGCAGTATGGGTATCCTGGGTTTGCTATATAAATGCATGTACTTGGGTGTGAGTGTTTGTGTGGCAGCCGGAGAAGAGTTTGACAGCTCCATGCCAAAATAGACCACGTACTGTATACATATTACACTAGTCCAGTGTGGGCCCCAGTTCCATGTGACCTCTGTGGCCCTTGTGTTTTGCTGGGTCGTAATGGCCTGTTGGGCTTTTGTGGCCCGACTGTTTTTCCTGCATGGGGAATGCAACGGGTCTGATGAGTTGACGGAGGTGAGGGGTGGGGGCAAGGCTGACACAAGGCCAGTGTTTGTGTGGAGTCGGGCACGGGACTGCCTTCACTGACACTCTGAAAGACACACACACACACACAGATGGTTGAGATGAGCGGGTACAGAGGACTATTGTAGAGACCCGGCCCAGGCCAGCCCACCCGCCACAGGCAAGCATTGTAACTCAGCCTCCCATCTCTCACTTCAACCTCTCTCTGTTCTCTCTCTCTCTGTTCTCTCTCTCTCTCTCTCTCTGTTCTCTCTCTCACTTCCCCTCTCTCTGTTCTCTCTCTCTCTCTCTCTCTCTCTCTCTCTGTTCTCTCTCTCTTCCCCTCTCTCTGTTCTCTTTCTTTGTTCTCTCTCTCTCTCTCTCTGTTCTCTCTCTTCCTCTCTCTCGTTCTTCCTATCTCTCATTCTCCTCTCTCTCTGTTCTCTCTCTCACTTCCCCTCTCTCTGTTCTCTCTCACTTCCCCTCTCTCTGTTCTCTCTCTCTTCCCCTCTCTCTGTTCTCTCTCTCTTCCCCTCTCTCTGTTCTCCTCTCTCTCTCGTTCTCCTTTCTCTCTGTTCTCTCTCTCTGTTCTCTCTCTCTTCCCCTCTCTCTGTTCTCTCTCTCTCTGTTCTCTCTCTCTGTTCTCTCTCTCTCTTCCCCTCTCTCTGCCCTCTCTCTCTCTGTTCTCTCTCTCTGTTCTCTCTCTCTCTGTTCTCTCTCTTCCCCTCTCTCTGTTCTCTCTCTCTCTGTTCTCTCTCTCTCTCTCTGTTCTCTCTCTCACTTCCCCTCTCTCTGTTCTCTCTCTCTCTCTCTCTCTCTCTCTCTCTCTGTTCTCTCTCTCTTCCCCTCTCTCTGTTCTCTTTCTTTGTTCTCTCTCTCTCTCTCTCTGTTCTCTCTCTTCCTCTCTCTCGTTCTTCCTATCTCTCATTCTCCTCTCTCTCTGTTCTCTCTCTCACTTCCCCTCTCTCTGTTCTCTCTCACTTCCCCTCTCTCTGTTCTCTCTCTCTTCCCCTCTCTCTGTTCTCTCTCTCTTCCCCTCTCTCTGTTCTCCTCTCTCTCTCGTTCTCCTTTCTCTCTGTTCTCTCTCTCTGTTCTCTCTCTCTTCCCCTCTCTCTGTTCTCTCTCTCTCTGTTCTCTCTCTCTCTGTTCTCTCTCTCTCTGTTCTCTCTCTCTGTTCTCTCTCTCTCTTCCCCTCTCTCTGCCCTCTCTCTCTTTGTTCTCTCTCTCTGTTCTCTCTCTCTCTGTTCTCTCTCTTCCCCTCTCTCTGTTCTCTCTGTCTCGTTCTCCTTTCTCTCTGTTCTCTCTCTCTCTGTTCTCTCTCTCTCTGTTCTCTCTCTCTCTGTTCTCTCTCTGTTCTCTCTCTCTTCCCCTCTCTCTCTTCCCCTCTCTCTGTTCTCTCTGTCTCGTTTTCCTTTCTCTCTCCCTCCATTGCATGTACCATCTATCCACATTTAACCCTCCTCTCTTATCTCCCTCCATCCATAAACAACTCTCTCCTCTTCCCTCTATCTCTGATTTCCTGTTGCAACTTGAATCCTGAAATAATATTGCTTAATAAAATGTTCTTCTATTACCCTACAGTCCTCTTTTGCTCTTTCCTTCTTTCTAACTCTGTCTACCTCCCTCGCTCCCTCTCATTCCCTGAGGGAGGTGTGAAGAGTCTGAAACTCTCTGTAGTGGAGAGCTCCTTGTTAGAACAGCTGCTTGTTATTGTGAGCTTTCCTGTGAGTGTGTGTGTGCAGTGTTTCCCCTATATACATTTAGCAGCAGTGGGCAGCAAATCATTGCCACCACTCCCAAAAATATGATTGAAAATTAAATATACAGTTGAAGTCGGAAGTTTACATACACCTTAGCCATACACTAGGCTATCTGGCAGCAGGTAGCCTAGTGGTTAAGGCATTGGACTTGTAACCAAAAGGTTGCCAGATCGAATCCCCGAGCTGACGAGGTAAAAATCTGTTCTGCCCCTGAACAAGGCAGTTAACCCACTGTTCCTAGGCCGTCATTGAAAATAAGAATTTGTTCTTAAAACTGACTTGCCTAGTTAACTAAAAAAAACATCTAAATTGGGTGAAGGTCAGGTGATTGTGGAGGCCAGTTCATCTGATGCAGCACGCCATCACTTTCCTTGGTCAAATAGCCCTTACAGAGCCTGGAGGTGTGTTTTTGGAATTCTAAATAAATCACAGTGTCACCAGCACAGCATCCTCACACCTCCTCCATGCTTCACGGCGGGAACCACATGCGGAGATCATCTGTTCACCTACTCTGCGTTTCACAAAGACACAGCGGTTGGAACCAAAAATCTCAAATTTGGACTCATCAGACCAAAGGACATATTTCCACTGGTCTAATGTCCATTGTTCTTATTTCTTGGCCCAAGCAAGTCTCTTCTTATTGGTGTCCTTTACTAATGGTTTCTTTGCAGCAATTTGACCATGAAGGCCTGATTTTCACATCTTTGGGCTGCAATTTCTGAGGTGCAGTTAACTCTGATGAATGTACCCTCTGCAGCAGAGGTAACTCTGGGTCTTACTTTCCTGTGGTGGTCCTCATGAGAGCCAGTTTCATCATAGCGCTTGATGGTTTTTGCGACTGCACTTGAAGAAACTTTCAAAGTTTTCCGGGTTGATTGGCCATTTCTTAAAGTAATGATGGACTGTTGTTTCTCTTTGCTTATTTGAGCTGTTCTTGCCATAATATGGACCTGGTCTTTTACCAAATAGGGCTATCTTCTGTATACCCCCCCTCACCTTGTCACAACACAACTGATTGGCTCAAGCATTAAGAAGAAAATACATTTCACAAATGTACTTTTAACAAGGCACAGCTGTGAATTGAAATGCATTCCATGTGACTACATCATGAATGCAAAGCTGTCATGAAGGCAAGGCTGGCTACTTTGAAGATTCTCAGATATAAAATATATTTTGATTTGTTTAACACTTTTTTTTTGGATACGTCATGATTCAATGTGTCATTTCATAGTTTTGATGTCTTCTATTATTATACAATGTAGAACTAAAGAGAAACCCTTAAAGGAGTAGGTGTCCAAACCTTTGATTGGTGCTGTATATCCATTTGTTTGAGATTTTGGGGGGTGGGTGTCTTTTTAGCCATGGTAAAATGTTTTCAGTGTAAACTTAAATGGATAAAACCAGATATAAAGCATGTGGAAAATATAGAGCTATATATTTTTAAATCATTGAAATCTAACAATCACAAAAATAAAAATGTACAGTTAGGGGGAATGTAAGATTCCCTAAAAAAAAAAAAAATTTTTATTTCACCTTTATTTAACCAGGTAGGCAAGTTGAGAACAAGTTCTCATTTACAATTGCGACCTGGCCAAGATAAAGCATAAAGGTAGTTGTTTGGGCTAAATTATAGGTGGGCTATGTACAGGTGCAGTAATCTGTAAGATGCTCTGACAGTTGGTGCTTAAAGCTAGTGAGGGAGATAAGTGTTTCCAGTTTCAGAGATTTTTGTAGTTCGTTCCAGTCATTGGCAGCAGAGAACTGGAAGGAGAGGCGGCCAAAGAAAGAATTGGTTTTGGGGGTGACTAGAGAGATATACCTGCTGGAGCGTGTTCTACAGGTGGGAGATGCTATGGTGACCAGCGAGCTGAGATAAGGGGGGACTTTACCTAGCAGGGTCTTGTAGATGACATGGAGCCAGTGGGTTTGGCGACGAGTATGAAGCGAGGGCCAGCCAACGAGAGCGTACAGGTCGCAATGGTGGGTAGTATATGGGGCTTTGGTGACAAAACGGATTGCATCCAATTTGTTGAGTAGGGTATTGGAGGCTATTTTGTAAATGACATCGCCAAAGTCGAGGATTGGTAGGATGGTCAGTTTTACAAGGGTATGTTTGGCAGCATGAGTGAAGGATGCTTTGTTGCGAAATAGGAAGCCAATTCTAGATTTAATTTTGGATTGGAGATGTTTGATATGGGTCTGGAAGGAGAGTTTACAGTCTAACCAGACACCTAAGTATTTGTAGTTGTCCACGTATTCTAAGTCAGAGCCGTCCAGAGTAGTGATGTTGGACAGGCGGGTAGGTGCAGGTAGCGATCGGTTGAAGAGCATGCATTTAGTTTTACTTGTATTTAAGAGCAATTGGAGGCCACGGAAGGAGAGTTGTATGGCATTGAAGCTTGCCTGGAGGGTTGTTAACACAGTGTCCAAAGAAGGGCCGGAAGTATACAGAATGGTGTTGTCTGCGTAGAGGTGGATCAGAGACTCACCAGCAGCAAGAGCGACCTCATTGATGTATATAGAGAAGAGAGTCGGTCCAAGAATTGAACCCTGTGGCACCCCCATAGAGACTGCCAGAGGTCCGGACAGCAGACCCTCCGATTTGACACACTGAAATCTATCAGAGAAGTAGTTGGTGAACCAGGCGAGGCAATCATTTGAGAAACCAAGGCTGTCGAGTCTGCCGATGAGGATGTGGTGATTGACAGAGTCGAAAGCCTTGGCCAGATCAATGAATACGGCTGCACAGTAATGTTTCTTATCGATGGCGGTTAAGATATCGTTTAGGACCTTGAGCGTGGCTGAGGTGCACCCATGACCAGCTCTGAAACCAGATTGCATAGCAGAGAAGGTATGGTGAGATTCGAAATGGTCGGTAATCTGTTTGTTGACTTGGCTTTCAAGACCTTAGAAAGGCATGGTAGGATAGATATAGGTCTATAGCAGTTTGGGTCAAGAGTGTCCCCCCCTTTGAAGAGGGGGATGACCGCAGCTGCTTTCCAATCTTTGGGAATCTCAGACGACACGAAAGAGAGGTTGAACAGGCTAGTAATAGGGGTGGCAACAATTTCGGCAGATAATTTTAGAAAGAAAGGGTCCAGATTGTCTAGCCCGGCTGATTTGTAGGGGTCCAGATTTTTCAGCTCTTTCAGAACATCAGCTGAATGGATTTGGGAGAAGGAGAAATGGGGAAGGCTTGGGCGAGTTGCTGTTGGGGGTGCAGTGCTGTTGACCGGGGTAGGAGTAGCCAGGTGGAAAGCGTGGCCAGCCGTAGAAAAATGCTTATTGAAATTCTCAATTATGGTGGATTTATCAGTGGTGACAGTGTTTCCTATCTTCAGTGCAGTGGGCAGCTGGGAGGAGGTGTTCTTATTCTCCATGGACTTTACAGTGTCCCAGAACTTTTTGGAGTTAGTGTTGCAGGAAGCAAATTTCTGCTTGAAAAAGCTAGCCTTGGCTTTTCTAACTGCCTGTGTATAGCGGTTTCTAGCTTCCCTGAACAGCTGCATATCACGGGGGCTGTTCGATGCTAATGCAGAACGCCATAGGATGTTTTTGTGTTGGTTAAGGGCAGTCGGGTCTGGGGAGAACCATGGGCTATATCTGTTCCTGGTTCTAAATTTCTTGAATGGGGCATGTTTATTTAAGATGGTTAGGAAGGCATTTAAAAAAAATATCCAGGCATCCTCTACTGACGGGGAGGTGATGAAATGTCATGGCATGGGGCTCCCATTTGATTTAGTCATGTTTGAGTCACTCAGCATCAGAACATGGCAGAAGCCATGTCAAAATGTGTAGAAATACATTAAATGATATTTAAAAGCGAAATGGTCTTCTCTCAGTCCCATAACATAGCATATCCAAGATGGCGTAGCAGTCGGACGTGTGTTTTGTCTTGTCCCGTCCTGTATAGTGTAAATATAGTTTTTCCTCGTTTTTTTTCTGTATATATTTCGTACATATTTTAATCTCACTTTCCAACTACAGGCTGAATATACTCCCCTGCAACCCGCATCACCCAATGTGGTACGGATCTGCTTTTTCTATACTTTAGAATCGGAACCCTCATCAGAAGCTAGCCGCTAACTAGCTACTAGCTAGCCACTGCTAGCGGTCTTCAACGCTAACTAGGACACCAGCGCGACATCTACCCAAAGCATATCAGACTGCTTTTTCTCTACCACATCTCCGGATTCCTACCGCAAGCTCTGAACCTTTATACCGGATCATCGTAAATAGCTAGCTGCAATCCGAGTGGCTACTCCTGGCTAACGTCTCTGTCCCAGAGCAAGCACCAGTTAGCCTGGAGCTAGCCTCGAGCTAAGCCCATCTCCCGACTAGCCGAAGAGGTCCAAAAATACCTAATTTGCCAATTGGCCTGGACCCTCTACTGACCCTCTACTGCCGACACGGAGTCCCGCCGATCCATCACGACTGGTCCGCCGACATAATCGTCCGAGGGGGTTTCAACAGGCTTTTCCGCTGCGACATCGCCAAAGATCCATCTGCTGGCCAAGCCCGCGAGCTTTCTGAATCGCTGTATCTCCAGCTCACCGCATGAAGAGGAATAAACAGACTCACCCCATCGCGACGTCCCCCAAAGGTTAACTCTCTAGCCCTCGCTATCTCCCTGCTTGCTAATTCGGCCTGCTAACGGCTAGCTTGTCAAGCTCCGGTCCGCTAACTGCTACCTTGTCTAGCTCGGGCCTACGAACTGTTAGCTTGTTAGCACAGGCCTGCTAACCGTCTGAACCACCGCGTCCCAATCACTCTCTGACCCCATTTACTTTCTATCTCTTTTTGATTTTTAATTTGTTTATACCTTCCGGAAACCTGCCTCACCCAATGTGATACGGAATCGCTATTACTTTTACTCTTATTTTTATTTTTATGACACACTCAAGAACCTCCAGACGCTAACCAGCTAACTAGCTACAAGCTAGTTAGTCATTGTTAGTTTAAAAAAAAAAAAACTGGATAACACTCGCCAGCCCAGCCCCCCTGCCCATCCACCGCTGCCCCCTGGACACTGATCTCTTGGCTACATAGCTGACGCACGCTGGACTGTCCACTAATCACGGTACTCCTTTCTGCTTGTTTGTCTTACCTGTCGGCCCCGTTGCCTAGTCAACGCCATTTTACCTGCTGTTTGTTGTGCTAGCGGATTAGCCTCGCCTACTGTTTTTAGCTAGCTTTCCAAATTCAACACCTGTGATTACTGTATGCCTCGCTGTATGTCTCTCTCAGATGTCAATATGCCTTGTATACTGTTGTTCAGGTTAGTTATAATTGTTTTAGTTCACAATGGAGCCCCTAGACCCACTCTGCATACCCCTGTTACCTCCTTTGTCCCACCTCCCACACATGCGGTGATCTCACCCATTACAACCAGCATGTCCAGAGATACAACCTGTCTCATCATCACCCAGTGCCTGGGCTTACCTCCGCTGTACCCGCACCCCACCATGCCCCTGTCTGCGCATTATGCCCTGAATATATTCTACCATGCCCAGAAACCTGCTCCTCTTATCCTCTGCCCCCAACGCTCTAGGCGACCAGTTTTGATAGCCTTTAGCCGCACCCTCATACTACTCCTTCTCTGTTCCGCGGGTGATGTGGAGGTAAACCCAGGCCCTGCATGTCCCCAGGTACCCTCATTTGTTGACTTCTGTGATCGAAAAAGCCTTGGTTTTATGCATGTCAACATCAGAAGCCTCCTCCCTAAGTTTGTTTTACTCACTGCTTTAGCACACTCTGCTAACCCTGATGTCCTTGCCGTGTCTGAATCCTGGCTCAGGAAGGCCACCAAAATTCAGAGATTTCCATACCCAACTATAACATCTTCCGTCAAGATAGAACTACCAAAGGGGGCGGAGTTGCAGTCTACTGTAGAGATAGCCTGCAAAGTAATGTCATACTTTCCAGGTCC
This sequence comes from Oncorhynchus nerka, assembly GCF_034236695.1. NCBI lineage: Eukaryota > Metazoa > Chordata > Actinopteri > Salmoniformes > Salmonidae > Oncorhynchus > Oncorhynchus nerka. Next base: position 23,377,672 of record NC_088406.1, on the reverse strand, counting down.
ATACCCAAACAGTTCGAACTACTAATTTTGAAAATTACCCTCTCCAGAAATAAGTCTCTCACTGTTGCCGCCTGCTACCGCCACCCTCAGCTCCCAGCTGTGCCCTGGACACCATTTGTGAATTGATCGCCCCCATCTAGCTTCAGAGTTTGTTCTGTTAGGTGACCTAAACTGCGATATGCTTAACACCCCGGCAGTCCTACAATGTAAGCTAGATGCCCTCAATCTCACTCAAATCATCAAGGAACCCACCAGGTACAACCCTAACTCTGTAAACAAGGGCACCCTCATAGACGTCATCCTGACCAACTGGCCCTCCAAATACACCTCCGCTGTCTTCAACCAGGATCTCAGCGATCACTGCCTCATTGCCTGTATCCGCCACGGAGTCGCAGTCAAACGACCACCCCTCATCACTGTCAAACGCTCCCTAAAACACTTCTGTGAGCAGGCCTTTCTAATCGACCTGGCCCGGGTATCCTGGAAGGACATTGACCTCATCCCGTCAGTTGAGGATGCCTGGTCATTCTTTAAAAGTAACTTCCTCACCATTTTAGATAAGCATGCTCCGTTCAAAAAATGCAGAACCAAGAACAGATACAGCCCTTGGTTCACTCCAGACCTGACTGCCCTCGACCAGCACAAAAACATCCTGTGGCGGACTGCAATAGCATCGAATAGCCCCCGTGATATGCAACTGTTCAGGGAAGTCAGGAAAAAAATAAACACAGTCAGTCAGGAAAGCTAAGGCCAGCTTCTTCAGGCAGAAGTTTGCATCCTGTAGCTCCAACTCCAAAAAGTTCTGGGACACTGTGAAGTCCATGGAGAACAAGAGCACCTCCTCCCAGCTGCCCACTGCACTGAGGCTAGGTAACACGGTCTCCACCGATAAATCCACGATTATCGAAAGCTTCAATAAGCACTTCTCAACGGCTGGCCATGCCTTCCGCCTGGCTACTCCAACCTCGGCCAACAGCTCCGCCCCCCCCGCAGCTCCTCGCCCAAGCCTCTCCAGGTTCTCCTTTACCCAAATCCAGATAGCAGATGTTCTGAAAGAGCTGCAAAACCTAGACCCGTACAAATCAGCTGGGCTTGACAATCTGGACCCTCTATTTCTGAAACTATCTGCCGCCATTGTCGCAACCCCTATTACCAGCCTGTTCAACCTCTCTTTCATATCGTCTGAGATCCCCAAGGATTGAAAGCTGCCGCAGTCATCCCCCTCTTCAAAGGGGAGACACCCTGGACCCAAACTGCTATAGACCTATATCCATCCTGCCCTGCCTATCTAAGGTCTTCGAAAGCCAAGTCAACAAACAGGTCACTGACCATCTCGAATCCCACCGTACCTTCTCCGCTGTGCAATCTGGTTTTCGAGCCGGTCACGGGTGCACCTCAGCCACGCTCAAGGTACTAAACGATATCATTACCGCTGTCGATAAAAGACAGTACTGTGCAGCCGTCTTCATCGACCTCGCCAAGGCTTTCGACTCTGTCAATCACCATATTCTTATCGGCAGACTCAATAGCCTCGGTTTCTCGGATGACTGCCTTGCCTGGTTCACCAATTACTTTGCAGACAGAGTTCAGTGTGTCAAATCGGAGGGCATGCTGTCCGGTCCTCTGGCAGTCTCTATGGGGGTGCCACAGGGTTCAATTCTCGGGCCGACTCTTTTCTCTGTATATATCAATGATGTTGCTCTTGCTGCGGGCGATTCCCTGATCCACCTCTACGCAGACGACACCATTCTATATACTTTTGGCCCGTCATTGGACACTGTGTTATCTAACCTCCAAACGAGCTTCAATGCCATACAGCACTCCTTCCGTGGCCTCCAACTGCTCTTAAACGCGAGTAAAACCAAATGCATGCTTTTCAACCGATCGCTGCCTGCACCCGCATGCCCGACTAGCATCACCACCCTGGATGGTTCCGACCTTGAATATGTGGACATCTATAAGTACCTAGGTGTCTGGCTAGACTGCAAACTCTCCTTCCAGACTCACATCAAACATCTCCAATCGAAAATCAAATCAAGAGTCGGCTTTCTATTCCGCAACAAAGCCTCCTTCACTCACGCCGCCAAGCTTACCCTAGTAAAACTGACTATCCTACCGATCCTCGATTTTGGCGATGTCATCTACAAAATGGCTTCCAACACTCTACTCAGCAAACTGGATGCAGTCTATCATAGTGCCATCCGTTTTGTCACCAAAGCACCTTATACCACCCACCACTGCGACTTGTATGCTCTAGTCGGCTGGCCCTCGCTACATATTCGTCGCCAGACCCACTGGCTCCAGGTCATCTACAAGTCCATGCTAGGCAAAGCTCCGCCTTATCTCAGTTCACTGGTCACGATGGCAACACCCATCCGTAGCACACGCTCCAGCAGGTGTATCTCACTGATCATCCCTAAAGCCAACACCTCATTTGGCCGCCTTTCGTTCCAGTACTCTGCTGCCTGTGACTGGAATGAACTGCAAAAATCGCTGAAGTTGGAGACTTTTATCTCCCTCACCAACTTCAAACATCAGCTATCCGAGCAGCTAACCGATCGCTGCAGCTGTACATAGTCTATTGGTAAATAGCCCACCCATTTTCACCTACCTCATTCCCATACTGTTTTTATACTGTTTTTTTTATTTATTTATTTACTTTTCTGCTCTTTTGCACACCAATATCTCTACCTGTACATGACCATCTGATCATTTATCACCCGTGTTAATCTGCAAAATTGTATTATTCGCCTACCTCCTCATGCCTTTTGCACACATTGTATATAGACTTCCCATTTTTTTTTCTACTGTGTTATTGACTTGTTAATTGCTTTATCTTGGCCAGGTCGCAGTTGCAAATGAGAACTTGTTCTCAACTAGCCTACCTGGTTAAATAAAGGTGAAATAAAAAATAAATAAATAAAAATGTGTAGAGTTAGAGATGTGTTGTTGTTGTTTTAAACCACATTGTGGACCACTGGGTTTTGAGATACCAAACCAAATCATAGTCAAACATGGTACAGGCATCATCTATAATGCATTACATCATCGATACACATGTCTGCATAAACACACAGTGCAGTGGAATAAAGGACAATTAGGCACTTTCTTTATAAGGTGGTAGACTTCTGTACAACAGTATGACTAATTCTTTGTTTATAGTGTCATTTGAGTAAGAATTTGTTAATTAGCGTAACATTCGCTTTTCTCATTATAGCTCCTATGATTTGTAAAATAGGTTTAGCTTGTTTTTAACACCAATGGCCTTTTTGTAACGCGTGTTGATAATCCAAGGTGACTTCCAGCAGCCCCTGTGTCATCCTGCCAGGGTTCAATACGCACTGTGTTTCTGTGTTCTACTCTACACTATGTTTAATCCGAGGGATTATAATTGGGCTCACAAGGTCAGGATTATGGCACAGGCACAGAAGTGGGGCATCCAGTTGAACCCATCTAACACTACAGAGAGTGTTAGATGGAGATAACACAGAGATAAATATTAACATCATACATGTCTTGCCATCTCTCAATCTTCTTACTCGCTGTTTCCTCTCTCCTCATTCTCTCCCTCCCTCTTTCTTTCCCCATCTCTTTATCATTACTCACTCTCTCTCCCTCTCCATTATGTTTGGCAGGAGTGAGTTCTCTGCCTCCACCCAAATGTTCTCCCAGAGGCCTCACGTTCAAGTCAGGTGCAGCCACGCTGTACACTGAGTGGATTCCAAAGAAAACAACATGATTAAGAACTGTGTGTGTGTGTGAGAGAGAAAATAGTGTACAGTATCTGAATTTAGTGTAACACTACTATCTGTGTGTGTGTGTGTTCAAATGGCCAGAAGGGGGGTGGGGGGGGGGGGGTGGTGGTGGTATGTGACAGACTTGTGTCTCAGAGAGAGGATATGACACACTGGAACGCTCCACCACTAAACTCCCTGCCTAGTGACGCTGCATCACACAAATGCCAGTGTCAGAACAGATGAGTGGTTGAGGCATGCTCAGTATCCAGGCGTGTACAGTAATGTGTTGAGCCTAACCCTCATTAACACAGTGGTATCTGTGGCATCTGACTTTGGGCTGTGCTGATCCTTCCAAACATTTTCCCTCTACTCCCTTACCCCTTCCAAACATTTATCCTTTCCCCTTCCCTCTACTCCCTTACCCTTTCCAAACATTTATCCTTACCCCTTCCCTCTACTCCCTTACCCCTTCCAAACATTTATCCTTTCCCCTTTCCTCTACTTCCTTACCCCTTCCAAACATTTATCCTTTCCCCTTCCCTCTACTCCCTTACCCCTTCCCTCTACTCCCTTTCCCCTTCCCTCTACTCCCTTACCCCTTCCCTCTACTCCCTTTCCCCTTCCCTCTACTCCCTTTCCCCTTCCCTCTACTCCCTTTCCCCTTCCCTCTACTCCCTTAGCCCTTCCAAACATTTATCCTTTCCCCTTCCCTCTACTCCCTTACCCCTTCCAAACATTTATCCTTTCCCCTTCCCTCTACTCCCTTTCCCCTTCCAAACATTTATCCTTTCCCCTTCCTCTACTCCCTTACCCCTTCCAAACATTTATCCTTTCCCCTTCCCTCTACTCCCTTTCCCCTTCCAAACATTTATCCTTTCCCCTTCCCTCTACTCCCTTACTCCTTCCAAACATTTATCCTTTCCCCTTCCCTCTACTCCCTTTCCCCTTCCCTCTACTCCCTTAGCCCTTCCAAACATTTATCCTTTCCCCTTCCCTCTACTCCCTTAGCCCTTCCAAACATTTATCCTTTCCCCTTCCCTCTACTCCCTTACCCCTTCCAAACATTTATCCTTTCCCCTTCCCTCTACTCTCTTACTCCTTCCAAACATTTATCCTTTCCCCTTCCCTCTACTCCATTTCCCCTTCCCTCTACTCCCTTACCCCGTCCAAACATTTATCCTTTCCCCTTCCCTCTACTCCCTTTCCCCTTCCCTCTACTCCCTTTCCCCTTCCCTCTACTCCCTTACCCCTTCCAAACATTTATCCTTTCCCCTTCCCTCTACTCCCTTACCCCTTCCAAACATGTATCCTTTCCCCTTCCCTCTACTCCCTTCCCCTTCCCTCTACTCCCTTTCCCCTTCCAAACATGTATCCTTTCCCCTTCCCTCTACTCCCTTCCCCTTCCCTCTACTCCCTTTCCCCTTCCCTCTACTCCCTTACCCCTTCCAAACATTTATCCTTTCCCCTTCCTCTACTCCCTTACCCCTTCCAAACATTTATCCTTTCCCCTTCCCTCTACTCCCTTACCCCTTCCCTCTACTCCCTTTCCCCTTCCCTCTACTCCCTTACCCCTTCCCTCTACTCCCTTTCCCCTTCCCTCTACTCCCTTACCCCTTCCCTCTACCTCTACTCCCTTTCCCCTTCCCTCTACTCCCTTACCCCTTCCCTCTACTCCCTTTCCCCTTCCCTCTACTCCCTTTCCCCTTCCCTCTACTCCCTTACCCCTTCCCTCTACTCCCTTACCCCTTCCAAACATGTATCCTTTCCCCTTCCCTTTACTCCCTTACCCCTTCCAAACGTACATGCATACAATAAGAACCTGCATCTCCATCCCCAATCTAAATAGTGCTATTTATCCACACACAGCCACCCTGCAGCCACCTTGCTGCCACCCTGCCGCCACCCTGCAGCCACCCTGCTGCCACCCTGCAGCCATCGCTGCCATTATATTCTCGTTTTTATTGATGTTATTTCACCTTTATTTAACCAGGTAGGCTAGTTGAGAACAAAGTTCTCATTTGCAACTGTGACCTGGCCAAGATAAAGCGTAGCAATTCGACACATACAACAACACAGAGTTACACATGGAATAAACAAAACATACAGTCAATAATACAGAAGAACAAAAGAAAACAAAAAGTCTATATACAGTGAGTGCAAATGAGGTAAGTTAAGGAAATAAATAGGCCATGGTGGCGAAGTAATTACAATATAGCAAATAAACACTGGAATGGTAGATCGGCAGAAGAAAGAATGTGCAAGTAGAGGTACTGGGGTGCAAAGGAGCAAGATAAATAAATAAATACATACAGTATGGGGATGAGGTAGGTAGATGAGCTGTTTACAGATTGGCTATGTACAGGTCCAGTGATCTGTGAGCTGCTCTGACAGTTGGTGCTTAAAGCTAGTGAGGGAGATATGAGTCTCCAGTTTCAGAGATTTTTGCAGTTCGTTCCAGTCATTGGCACCAGAGAACTGGAAGGAAAGACAACCAAAGGAGGAATTGGCTTTGGGGGTGACCAGTGAGATATACCTGCTGGAGCGCATGCTACGAGTGGGTGCTGCTATGGTGACCAGTGAGATATACCTGCTGGAGCGCATGCTACGAGTGGGTGCTGCTATGGTGACCAGTGAGATATACCTGCTGGAGCGCATGCTACGAGTGGGTGCTGCTATGGTGACCAGTGAGATATATCTGCTGGAGCGCATGCTACGAGTGGGTGCTGCTATGGTGACCAGTGAGATATACCTGCTGGAGCGCATGCTACGAGTGGGTGCTGCTATGGTGACCAGTGAGATATATCTGCTGGAGCGCATGCTACGAGTGGGTGCTGCTATGGTGACCAGTGAGATATACCTGCTGGAGTGCATGCTACGAGTGGGTGCTGCTATGGTGACCAGTGAGATATACCTGCTGGAGCGCATGCTCCAACCAACGAGAGTATGCAGGTCGCAATGATGGGTAGTGTATGGGGCTTTGGTGACAAAACGGATGGCACTGTCATAGACAGTTTGTTGAGTAGGGTATTGGAGGCTATTTTATAGATGACATCACCGAAGTCGAGGATCGGTAGGATGGTCAGTTTTACGAGGGTGTGTTTGGCAGCATGAGTGAAGGATGCTTTGTTGCGATATAGGAAGCCGGTTCTAGATTTAATTTTGGATTGGAGATGCTTAATGTGAGTCTGGAAGGAGAGTTTACAGTCTAGCCAGACACCCAGGGATGTTGTAGTTGTCCATGTATTCTAAGTCAGAGTCATCCAGAGTAGTGATGCTGGACGGGCGAGCAGGTGCGGGCAGCGATCGATTGAATAACATGCATTTAGTCTTGAGGATTAAGCAGTGGTGCACTCCGAGTGGGCTGTGCTGAGCAGGAAATAAATCTGACATTTTCTCCCTCTCCACTCGCAGGGCGATGAGTGAGGAGGGAGGGGGGATGAGAACAGGCTTTTATGACATCATAATGGATGCATTATGGAGCCACATGGATGCTCTGTGATGTCGCAATAAGCCTCTGCCGCTACCGGGAGATCAATGGGGCGGTGCACAATTGGCCCAGCATCGTCCGGGTTAGGAGAGGGTCTGTCCGGCAGGGATGTTCTTGTCCCATCGCGCACTAGCGACTCCTGTGGCAGGCTGGCGCAATGCACGCTAACACGGTCGCCAGGTGTACGGTGTTTCTTCCGACACATTGGTGCGACTGGCTTTCGGGTTGCGTTTCGGAGGACACACGGCTCTCAACCTTCGCCTCTCCCGAGTCCGAGTTGCAGCGATGAGACAAGATTGTAGCTACCAAATGTAAAAAATAGAAATCGAATCTCTTGGCCACATCAGTACCCACTGATACAGGGTGGGGAGGAGAGGGACAGACCAGAGAGATAGAAGGTAGGGGGGGTTGTAGTTTGAGCGCTAATCCAATATCCTCGGCCACTTTTCCCACCAAATGGACAACTACAAGATATGACATTGATGTTTACCACAGACAGGAACATGTGGAAAACCACAGTGTCTGTGTGTTGAATAAATACAATCAAAGCCTTTCACACACAATATGTTATCTCCACCATCTAGAGCACATATGTCAGAGTCAAGGCCCGCGGGCCACATCCGGCCCGCAAGAAGGTTTTTTACGGCCCCTGGGATGATCTTGATTTATTATTAGAACCGGCCCGCAGCAAGCCGGCAGCCCGCAGATCTTTTACACGCACCAATACTACATTTCCCACAATGCAAAGGTGACGCACCGAGCAGTAGGCTGCTTCATTTCAATATTTATTGGCACAGCAGTCGTCAGCATCACAGTAAAATTAACTTTCAGATACCCATCAAAAATGGCAAAATGGAAGGTGGATACTGAGAACCGGGGGTTTCAAACAAGGTGGGAGTCGGAGTATATGTTCACGAAGGTAGCTGGAAAACCTGTGTGTCTTCTGTGTGGAGAAAGTGTGGCGGTACTGAAAGAGTATAATCTGAGACGACATTATGAAACGAAACACGCGGACAAAAACAAGAATATGGACATGGAACAAAGGCTACAAAAGGCAGAGGAATTAAAACGAGGCCTCAAATCTCGACAGGCTCTGTTCAAAAAAGCCAAATCACAAGGCCAGGCTGCTGTCAAGGCCAGTTTTATTTTGGCAGAAGAGATCGCTAAATCAGCCCGGCCATTTACGGAGGGGGGATTTCATCAAAAACTGCATGATTAAAGTTTGTGACGAAGTTTGCCCAGAAAAAAGGCAACTCTTTTTAAATGTGAGTCTGAGCAGAAACACCATTGCCGAGAGAGTAGACCAGTTGTCCATCAATCTAAAAGAGCAGCTTGTGAAAAAGGGAAAAGATTTTATTGCATATTCCTTGGCTGTGGATGAGAGCACCGACATTTCTGACATTGCCCAGTTGTCAATTTTCATCCGCGGAGTGGACTCCAACCTAAGCGTGACAGAGGAGTTTTTGGCTTTACGTCCTATGCATGGCACAACTACGGGGCATGATTTGTATGAAGAGGTGTCAAGATGTGTAAATGAGATGGAGCTGCCTTGGGAAAAACTCGTGGGTTTGACAACCGACGGAGCACCTGCGATGTGTGGACACAGGAGCGGACTGGTGGCGAAGATACGGGAAAAGATGCAAGAGGAAAACGCGACAGGTGAGCTGACAGCTTATCATTGTATCATACACCAGGAAGCGTTGTGCGGTAAAGCCTTGAAAATGGAGCATGTAATGAGCATCATCACGCGCACAGTTAACTTTATCAGAGCCAAAGGTTTGAATCACCGCCAGTTCAAGGCATTTCTGACGGAGTTAGAAACGGAGCATGGTGATTTGCCTTATCACACAGAGGTGCGATGGCTAAGCCAGGAAAGGTGCTTCAAAGATGTTTCGAGCTTCGTGAGGAGATTTGTCTGTTCTTGGACAGCAAAGGGAAAGACACAACACAACTCCGAGACGAAATGTTTCTGTGTGAAATGGCTTTTCTGTGTGACATTACGAGTCATCTGAATGCAATAAACTTGCAGCTGCAGGGTCGGGATCGTGTCATCTCTGATATGTACAGTACAGTGAAGGCATTTAAAACCAAACTGACTCTGTGGGAGACGCAGATGCGGAAAGAAAATTTGAGCCACTTTCCCAGCTGCCAGACCATGAAAGAGAAGCTCTCTACCAGTGCGTTCCCGAGCACACAGTTGGCTGATAAAATAGGTATGCTTGCCGCTGACTTTCGACGCCGATTTGCTGACTTTGAAGCACAAAAAGCAGGTTGGCACTGCTCGGTAACCCATTTGCTGTTGACGTGGAAAGCTCACCACCAAACCTCCAAATGGAGTTGATTGACCTCCAATGCAATGATGCACTGAGGGCAAAATATGCGGCAGTGGGTGCTGCGGAGTTCGCCCGTTTCCTCCCGGCACAATGCCCCAGCTGCGCATCCAGGCTGCTCAAACGTTGTCTATGTTTGGCAGCACATACCTGTGTGAACAACTGTTTTCTTTGATGAACCTGAACAAAACATCACACAGAAGTCGACTTACTGCTGAACACCTCCACTCAATTCTGAGGATTTCTTCAGCTCAGAGCCTTACCCCCGACATTGATGAACTTGTGGAAAAGATGGGACACCACCAAGTATCACCCTCAACCTCAAACAAGTGAACATTACTGTGCAATCACATATTTAGAGTTTTTACTCAGTTCAAGTTTAAAAGTTAAAATTTAATATTTGTTTTCACTGCATGTTACTTCTCCTTAAACAAAGTGTTGTTTTTGATTAATAGATTTTTGCACTTTATTTTTTTGTATTTCAATCCAATTATATTTTAAAAATATTTCAGTTGAGTGGATGATAGAAAATTGCTATTATTGTTTTTTCTTTGAAGTAAATTTAGCCCACTTTTGCTAAAATAGAAAATATAGTCTACTGATGGTGCCTTGAATACCGGTTTCTTTCATTTAATGTTCATGTTATGGGGATATTTATATAAAGGAAATTTGTCTTTTGTGTCTGTTGAAAATTAAAGATTACTGACAGAGCCATAAGAAAATATTGCTTTATTTATCTGATCATATTGTAATATATTTGTTAGGTTTTCAGTAGGTTCAATTAGGTTCACTAGACTATATGCGTCATTTAAAAATTTTTCAATGAACATTCGAACAGTCCGGCCCTCGTCTTGTAGCTGATTTTTTTATTTGGCCCTCCGTCCATTTGACTTTGACACCCCTGATCTAGAGTATACAGCCTCATTACCCTGTCCTCTATGGTAGGCCTACTATGTCCAGTTGATTGTTGTTGGACTGTACAGACCAGACCACAACTATGATGTTGCTACAGTAGACCTCACTACAGTAAAGTTTATTTATCCTCTTCAGTTTTTTCTATCACATCCTGTCTCAAGCCCACAGCCACTCTCTAAATCCACAAGTAGGAGTGTCTAGTGATTTCTGTCATGTTTGAGCAGCAGTGAGGGTGACTGTTTCTCACACACACACCCTTCATAAGCCTCATACACACACCTCACACACACTCCTAATTCGCCTGTTATGTTGGTCCTCACACTGAGACAGAACCTCAGGGTAACTGTGGACCACTAGTTCTACATCAAAATGTGTTCTGTTCACCTAGAAGTGCTACCACTGTGTACCACAAGACTTTCACACCTCACGCCCTACTGACTAATCTCACTCACACACACACTCAATTTCCCCCCATTCCCAAGGGGAGTTAACATGTTCAGAGAGGGAAGGGGTATGACATGACACCATGTGGGCTGATGTGGATGAATGTGACTGGATGTGGTCAGTACAGTCCCTAAGCCCCAATTCCCCCCTGAACAACAGCCCCTCAGCTAGAGAGCTAGAGGAAAAGCTGACTCGGGATGCCCTAGTATAGATTGTGTGTGTGAGAGAGCGAGAGAATGTGACCTCATTCACACCGGTACTGTATTTATAGTGGAGCGGGGGTGGGGGTCTTCCTCTTTTGTGAACACATTGTAGTATTTTTAGAAGTGTCACAGAGTCCTTAATCACTGACCATGACCTCATATCTCCCCCCTCCTCGCACACACTGCCCCATTGTAGACTAGAGTACGAGAGAGAGACCGCAACAGTTTACAAAGAGCTTAAGGACATACTTGTTAATTATCCTAATCATAATGTATTCGTCAGGCTTTAGGGGAGACCTTTTCAATAGAACAATGGGTTGTTACCATGACAACGGTTCTTTCTTTCCAAACTGACATGGTGGAATAATTTCATTAAGTGTGACAGTGGAATATGTGTGTCATTAATATTGACTAGGCTGTCGTAGTTCTAAAGTGACTCCTCTGCTATCACAGACGCCCTATACATTCTCCTATACCCTTTACACTGTCATGATGAAATCACACCTGTATGACTTACACACACACACATGAAATCTTCTCATCAGCTATATATGGGTAACTCAACCTTATGCGCAAATCCTACGTTGAATGTCAATGTGAAATTTGCATATACAGTTGAAGTCCGAAGATTGGAGTCATTTAAACTAGTTTTTCAACCACTCCACAAATTTCTTGTTAACAAACTATAGTTTTGGCAAGTCGGTTAGGACATCTACTTTGTATGACACAAGTCATTTTTCCAACAATTGTTTACAGACAGATTATTTCACTTATTCACTGTATCACAAGTCCAGCGGGTCAGACGTTTACATACACTAAGTTGACTGTGTCTTTAAACAGCTTGGAAAATTCCAGAAAAGGATGTCATGGCTTTAGAAGCTTCTGATAGGCTAATTGACATCATTTGAGTCATTTGGAGGTGTCCATATGGATGTATTTCAAAGCCAACCTTCAAACTCAGTGCCCCTTTGCTTGACACCATGGGAAAATCAAAAGAAATCAGCCAAGACCTCAGGAAAAAAATTTGTAGACCTCCACAAGTCTGGTTCATCCTTGGGAGCAATTTCCAAACGCCTGAAGGTACCACGTTCATCTGTACAAACAATAGTGTGCAAGTATAAACACTATGGTACCACGCAGCCATCACACCGTTCAGGAAGGAGACATGTTCTGTCTCCTAGAGATGAAGGTACTTTGGTGCGAAAAGTGCAAATCAATTCCAGAACAACAGCGAAGGACCTTGTGAAGATGCTGAAGGATTCAGGTACTAAAGTATCTATATCCACATTAAAACGAGTCCTATATCGACATAACCTGAAAGTCCGCTCAGCAAGGAAGAAACCACTGCTCCAAAACCGCCATTAAAAAAGCCAGACGACGGTTTGTAACTGCACCTGGGGAAAAAGATCGTACTTTTTGGAGAAATGTCCTCTGGTCTGATGAAACATATAGAACTGTTTGGCCATAATGACCATCGTTATGTTTGGAGGATAAAGGGGGAGACTTGCAAGCCGAAGAACACCATCCCAACTGTGAAGCACAGGGGTGGCAGCATCATGTTGTGGGGTGTGCTTTGCTGCAGGAGGAACTGGTGCACTTCACAAAATAGATGGCATCATGATAAGGAAAATTATGTGGATGGATATATTGAAGCAACTTCTCAAGACATCAGTTATAGCTTGGTCGCAAATGGGTCTTCCAAATGGACTATGCCCCAAGCATACTTCCAAAGTTGTGGCAAAATGGCTTAAGGACAACCAAGTCAAAGTATTGGAGTGGCCATCTCAAAGCCCTGACCTCAAGCCTGTAGAAAATTGGTGGGCAGAACTGAAAAAGCGTGTGCGAGCAAGGAGGCCTACAAAGCTGATTCACCCAACTTATTGTAGGAAGCTTGTGGAAGGCTACCCAAAATGTTTGACCCAAGTTAAACAATTTAAAGGCAATGCTACCAAATACTAATTGAGTATGTAAACTTCTGACCCACTGGGAATGTGTTGAAAGACATAAAAGCTGAAATAAATCATTCTCTCTACTATTATTCTGACATTTCACATTCTTAAAATAAAGTGGTTATCCTCACTGGTCTAAAACAGAATTTTTACTAGGATTAAATGTCAGGAATTGTGAAACTGAGTGTACATGTATTTGGCTAAGGTGTATGTAAACTTCCAACATTTCTTCTTTACAATAACAATAAATATCTCCACCCTATATATGGCAAAATGTTTAGAATTGCAAAAAAATGATTTTCTCTGTGGCCTATGGCGAAGTTTAACTTTATTTTATTTTTATTTTTTTCTCCACTGTGAAGAGGGGGGCCACTAAAAGGTTTTGCCCTTGAGGTGGGTGGGCCTGTCATGACAAATAGTGTGATCTTATTAGCTAAACAAAACTTGTTTAAACAGCAAAATCAGCTTTGTTTACGTAGCAGGGATGAAAATAATGTTATTTTTGCTGTAATCTCCAAAATGCAACGCATTAGGTTATCATACCGTTGCTATAGCAACGGATGCTAATAGTTTATCAAATCCCATTGCGACTCTGGGGGGGATGTTCAGTGTGTCTCCTCATGTTAGTTGTGACTGCGTCAGACAGACACGTTGTGGTGTCACCTTTCCTTTCATGAGTGTAACTGAGCTCCTCTGTGACATCACCCTCTGGTTCCCTGCATTGTTTGTCTGAGACAGTTGACAAGGTGCTTAGAACTGGGCGATATGGACAAAAATCCATTTAGCGATAAATTGCTTGAAGTGATGCAATAACGATGAATAAATAGAATGATACATTTCTAACATTGTGCACAATTTTATTTTTTTATGATCCTTTACAGTGCATTCGGAAATTATTCAGACCCCTAGACTTTATCCACATTTTGTTACATTACGCCTTATTCTAAAACTATTTAAAGTGTTTTTTCCCCTTCATCAATCTATACACAATACCCCATAATGACAAAGCAAAAACAGGTTTTTAGAAATGTTTGCACATTTATAAATAATTTAGATTGAAATATGGCATTTACACAAGTATTCAGACCCTTTACTCAGTACTTTGTTGACGCATCTTTGGCAGCAATTACAGCCTCATCTTCTTTTGGTATGACGCTTCAAGCTTGGCACACCTTTATTTGGGGAGCTTCTCCCATTCTTCTCTGCAGATCCTCTCAAGCTCTGTCAGGTTGGATGGGGAGCGTCACTGCACAGCTATTTTCAGGTCTCTCCAGAGATGTTCAATTGGGTTCAAGTCCGGGCTCTGGCTGGGCCACTCAAGGACATTCAGAGACTTGTCCCGAAGCCACTCGTCAGTGTCTTTGCTGTGGGCTTAGGGTCGTTGTCCTGTTGGAAGGTGAACCTTTGCCCCAGTCTGAGGTCCTTAGCGCTCTGGAGTAGGTTTTTATCAAGGATGATAAAGGGAAAATGATGGACACCGACCATATTGATCAGTTATCATCTCAGGCACTTTGCTGATGTCGTTCATTATGATAAGTAGCCTATACTAGAGAAATATCAATGAAATGCGTTTGCTAATTGGAAAATTGATGGCTACAACCATCAAACTAGTGGTAGTAGTTTACAGTGCGTTCCGGAAGTATTCAGACCCCTGGACTTTTTCCAAATGTTAAGTTATGCCTTATTCTAAAATGGATTAATTATTTTTTCCCCCTCATCAATCTACACACAATACCCTATAATGACAAAGCAAAAACGTTTTTTTTTAGAAATGTATGCACATTTATAAATAATTAAAACTGATATATAGTCCTGTTGGAAGGTGAACCTTCGCCCCAATCTGATGTCCTTAGTGCTCTGGAGCAGTTTTTTTTAATCAAGGATCTCTGTACTTTGCTCTGTTCATCTTTCCCTTGATCCTGACTAGTCTCCTAGTTCCTGCCGCTGAAAAGCATCCCCAAAGCATGATGCTGCCACCACCTTCCTTGACCGTAGGGATGGTGCAGGTTTCCTCCAGATGTGACGCTTAGCATTCAGGCCAACGAGTTAAATCTTGGTTTCATCAGACCAGAGAGTCTTTAGGTGCCTTTTTGGCAAACCCCAAGCGGGCTGTCATGTGCCTTTTACTGAAGAGTGGCTTCTGTCTGGCCACTCTACCATAAAGGCCTAATTGGTGGTGCTACAGAGATGGTTGTCCTTCTGGAAGGTTCTCCCATCTCAACAGAGGAACTATGGAGCTCTGACGAGAGTGACCATCAGGTTCTTGGTCACCTCCCTGACCAAGGCCCTTCTCCCCCAATTGCTCAGTTTGGCCGGGCAGCCAGCTCTAGGAAGAGTCTTGGTGGTTCCAAACTTCTTCCATTTAAGAATGATGGAGGCCACTGTGTTCTTGGGGACCTTCAATGCTTCAGAAATGTTTTGGTACCCTTCCCCTGATCTGTGCCTCGACACAATCCTGTCTCAGCGCTCTACGGACAATTTCTTCAACCTCATGGCTTGGTTTGCGAGAATATCTAAAAACCTGTTTTCGCTTTGTTATTGTGTGTCGATTGAAGAGAGGTTTTCTTTTTCAATTGAATCCATAATTTAACAAAATGTGGAAAAAGTCAAGTTGTCTGAATACACTCCGGATGCACTGTAAACTACGACTAGTCTGATGGTTGTAGCCATCAATTGTCGCATTAGCAAACTTATTTCATTGACATTTGTCTAGTATAGGCTACTTATTGTAATGAAGGACATCCGCAAAATGCCGGAGATGATAAGTGATCAATATGGTCGGTGTCAATAATTTTATCTTTATCATCCCAGCACTAGTGTTTAGTTCCACCACTCACCAATGGTGGCTCAGAAATTGTACAGTCCCTTTAAGAGAGAATGTTCTAGTTCAGAGTGTTGAATGGCAGTCAGAGCAGTTGTATCTGCATAGCTGATCATGTTAAGTGGCCAAGATAGTGGCTCCAAATGGGCCACGATACTGTACTTGCTGCAGAGCCAAAATGGACCCAAGCACTTAACACCATTAGAGACAATGGGGCTGCTGCTGGATTTAATGGCCTGGTGATATTGAGCCAAAATGGAGATTGAACTGTGGCCTGCTGGAGCACTTAAAGACATGCTCTTCAGGAATAGGTCATTACAGAAAGGCAACTGTGATTGTGGATGGTCCATTGTGGTGAAACACTGAGCCAGAATGGAAACTGGGCAGCATGTGGTTCTTTAACAAAGCTGCTCAAGCACTTACTCTAGTGTGTGTGTGTGTGTACTTGAACCACCTCCTAAACCCGTAACACATTTTTTGAAGGGAATTTTGAAAACCTGTCAACTCCAGTCCCACACTAACTACGGTCATTCTACACTCACTGGATGATTTGAAAAATGTCAGCTAAATTTACCTCAACTCCGTTTACTTGATAATTGCCTTGACAACAGCCTCACGGCCAAGTGTGGGGGGGGGGGACCAGAGCAGGTTGTCAGGGGTGAGGGGAAGGGTTGGTGACCTTTTTGTTCCTGTGTTTGCTTAGTGGGCATTCCTCTGAGGGCTGGCGCTCACCCAACCAGGGCCAGTCCATGTTATACAGGGCTCCCCCTGGGGGGAAAGATGAAGTATAACAAGTCTCCTCAGCCTGACACCACCCAACTTTCAGTCATCAGTAAAGACTATCAAACTATGTCTGCATTTCAATAGGATAGTAGGAATTGGAAGAACTCTGTGAGGTGTGGTTCAGCCATTCACGGTTACAGTTCTATACTCTCTGCATGTGCTTGTGGTTCTTCAGCAGTTCATGGTTACTCTCCCTAACGGTCCTCTTTCCTCCTCCCAGGTCCTTATGGTTGAGCTGGGTGTTGGTCCCTGCGATGCCTCCCGCCATGACAGACGACCTGGACTTGTGGGCGGCCCACTCCCAGCTGTGTGGAGAGGACCTGGTCACTGTGGACTTCCTGTTACCCACCGGCATCTACATCCAGATGGACGTCCCCAGAGAGGCCACCATACAACACATCAAACTGGTACGAGAGAGGGGGACTGTGTGTGTTTGTAGTTAACAGGCTTGCCTATAGCCTAATGTTAATCATTTCAGACAGCAGTCGAAACAGTGCAGTTGCAATCTTAGAACAGCATTGGAAAGTATAGCCTAGAGGCCTGTAATAGGCCTACTGTGCATCTCAATGTTTTTATTTATTGTTCTTATTGTTATCATGAGGATTCAGTAGGATTATAATGATATTGATTTCTATCCACATTGTCTGTCCAGCACTACAACACCTTCAGCCTTTCAGGTTGTTTTATCTCTTCAGTTACAATCAACCCACATGGAACACATTACTTTACAATTTATTAGTTTAACATTACGGAGATTGGTTAGGATTGTTTTGATGAATGACTCTGGGTGCTGCCCGGCTGAAGTTCTGGTTCTGAGCCATTGTAAAAGGCCATCATATAACAACTAGAACAAGCTGTAGGCTGCTGTAGACTGTCGCCTCCTCTCCAGTCCAGACAGACACTGTCTAATGGGTGTTATGACACAGCTGGTGGCTGTTTGTTTGTCTCTGAGCTGCACTCTAACTGCATGCAAATATCCTATGACATCATGCGTGACCCTGCTAGTGGGTAGAGGTGGGGTGAGATGTAAGCCAAAGGTCATGTAACAATACACTATAGTCTTTACCATCATGGAAGGTTTCATACTTCAGTCACTATGAATTCTTTAATGATTTTTAGTTTGGACCTTTTAAAGTGTAAATACCTTGAAGGATGGTCGTTTTTGTATTTGTCCCGGTGGTGAGATCCCTCTCCCTGTGACCCTCTCTCCCTGCTGGTGTTTTCCTCATGTAATGTTTTCCTCCATTCTGAGACACTATTTCTGATGCACACACACACACACCCACATAGAGAGACAGCATATTTTCCTCAGACAGGCTTTGTTGAATAGTTCTTGAACAACAGTGTGTAATGTCTGTTTCTCTGAATCACCCCTGGCTCCAGTGTTCCTAATGAGGAGTGACCTAACACTCCAATTCACAGAAGTGCTTGTTTGTCTGTCTGCTTTTCATATGTCTACAAAACAGAACTAACAGACTCAATGACTTGTGATCTGCTTTACAGTTGTGCAAGCAGTTGTGCAGACAGTTATGCAGTCTTATCAGTTATGTCCTGGTAGGTAGGCTAGCCGGTAAGCTACAGTCTGGATACCTGTTGGTGGATTCGGTTCAGGGAGGGCTAGTGAGGGCTTGTTCAGTGGAAATCTATTCCCTGGAGCCAGTAAAGAGGAGATATGGAGGAAAGCTCGGAGAAATTAAAAAGTATCTTAGTGTGACTGCAGAATGAGGGAGAATGTGAGGGAGCAAGAGAGGGAGAAGGAGAGGCTCAGGTAGACCAGCAGCAGATTTATTTATTTCCCCAACTCAAAATGTTTCGGAGGAGAGTAGTCCCCAGACGGAAGGTTTGCCAGCCAGCTAGCAACGTTAAACCTCAGATACTGATTTGTAGACAGCACAGTGGCAGTGTGGAGAATAAAGATGTCTCCCCTGCTCAGATGTAACGTGGGCATGACATTTATCAGGGGTGCAATGACACACCACTCCTCCATCTCCATTAGAATAGCTCGTCTTTCACTTCTATTAAAATGTGTTCTGATATTCATCCTCTGCTAGCCAACAGCACCAGAACTGTTGTGACGTGTACTCAATGACACACCACTCCTCCATCTCCATTACAATAGCTCGTCTTTCACTTCTATTAAAATGTGTTCTGATATTCATCCTCGGCTAGCCAACAGCACCAGAACTGTTGTGACATATACTCAATGACACACCACTCCTCCATCTCCATTAGAATAGCTCGTCTTTCACTTCTATTAAAATGTGTTCTGATATTCATCCTCGGCTAGCCAACAGCACCAGAACTGTTGTGACGTGTACTCAATGACACACCACTCCTCCATCTCCATTACAATAGCTCGTCTTTCACTTCTATTAAAATGTGTTCTGATATTCATCCTCGGCTAGCCAACAGCACCAGAACTGTTGTGACATATACTCAATGACACACCACTCCTCCATCTCCATTAGAATAGCTCGTCTTTCACTTCTATTAAAATGTGTTCTGATATTCATCCTCGGCTAGCCAACAGCACCAGAACTGTTGTGACGTGTACTCAATGAATGTTGGTTTAGAATTGTTTTTTAAATGGTGACCATCCAACATGCATGAAATAAAACAACTAACTGAATGTAAGAGAAAATATTCAAGTTCAAATCAAATCAAATTTTATTTGTCACATACACATGGTTAGCAGATGTTAATGCGAGTGTAGCGAAATGCTTGTGCTTCTAGTTCCGATAATGCAGTAATAACCAACAAGTAATCTAACTAACAATTCCAAAACTACTGTCTTATACACAATGTAAGGGGATAAAGAATATGTACATAAGGATATATGAATGAGTGATGGTACAGAGCAGCATAGGCAAGATACAGTAGATGGTATCGAGTACAGTATATACATATGAGATGAGTATGTAAACAAAGTGGCATAGTTAAAGTGGCTAGTGATACATGTATTACATAAGGATGCAGTAGATGATATAGAGTACAGTATATACGTATGCATATGAGATGAATAATGTAGGGTAAGTAACATTATATGAGGTAGCATTGTTTAAAGTGGCTAGTGATATATTTACATTTCCCATCAATTCCCATTATTAAAGTGGCTGGAGTTGAGTCAGTGTCAGAGATACTCTTGAAGGAAATGGTAAAGTTCAATAAAATGTCTCTTAAGTGAGGCTGTTATCCAGCTACTTCAAGGTGCTGTCTTTCATTTGAGATCATAACAGTAGTAGTAATATTGTCTCTGGATGGCTACAAATAGCATGCTGGTGAAATGTGACGGATAATTAGATGTCACACAACGGATAATAACAACACATTTGTTAAGTAAAAGCAGTTATTTGTCATGTGAACATGGTACAGACAAGTAGTAAACTGTAATCCAATCATTGTTTTTTTTACCTTTATTTAACTAGGCAAGTCAGTGAAGAACACATTCTTATTTACAATGACGGCATCTGATGCAGTAAAAGTTGAGTTCGGGAGTATTTTGTTTTAGCCTCTAAAGGTCTATACTTTGAGGGGACTTGGTCTGATGTTATGGTCAGTAAGGTGGTTATGACACAAGACTGTTTGTCTGAAGGGAAGAGAGGTGACATGACTCC
Source organism: Oncorhynchus nerka (assembly GCF_034236695.1). Lineage (NCBI taxonomy): Eukaryota > Metazoa > Chordata > Actinopteri > Salmoniformes > Salmonidae > Oncorhynchus > Oncorhynchus nerka. Next base: position 23,357,389 of record NC_088406.1, on the reverse strand, counting down.
TTGTCTACTCTGTCCCCATGTTTGTCTACTTCGTGCCCTTCAGCCTCACACACACACACACACACACACACACCCTGTGACTGTGCCATGGGACATGATTCATGTCCTGATTGGTCTATTCAGGACCTGTGTCATCATGTTTGTTCCCCTGTCATCATATGACATAACATTGTTGTTCATCCATTGGTTGTTAACATTTCAGTCACGATGATTTGTAGAACTACTGTTGGGCTTTAGAATCTGGATTATTGTGATGTGAGTCATGGCTAATCGTTTAGGTTCCTGTTGTTGTTGTAGATCATGTATTTTAGAGGCTGAGCCTGTGTCCGTGTAGCCTCTGATCATACAGGTAGATTGTGTTAACTTGTCTTGCCATGTAATAACTGTGGTGTCCCCCTCTTCTCCTCATAGCTCCTATGGAAGCAGGCCCAGTCATACCCCCTGTTTCCGTCTCTGGGGGAGATGGAGGGCCACATGTTTGAGTGTGTGAACCAGGCAGCTGTGCACGAGGAGCTGGAGGATGAGACCAGGCGCCTCTGTGATGTTAGGCCCTTCTGTCCCATGCTCAAACTGGTCACACGCAACTGTGGCCGCGCGGAACGCTTGCTCGACTCCAAGATCGGTGTGCTCATCGGAAAAGGTGACGTGTGCGCACACATGCACCCAGTAACAGTAGACCCTTACACTGATGTTTGAACAGAGTAGAGATGCTCCTGGACAGTGATCACTCAAACACACACATACTCTTTAGACACACCAGCACCATTTCATCTCTTTCTCCAATATATTGATATCCTCTTTGCCTTGGCTGTCAGATCTAAGTCTTGTCTTCAGAAGTCTCATGTCATCATCCCAGTATCAGCTGAAGTCAGGCCCGTAGGATGGAAAACAATCCGCTTAGAAAGGACAGGCTCCTGATGTCTGTTATTATCATCCGCCACTCAGTATTATCTGTGATGGTGATAAGACGCTGTGCTGAGTGGAGGAGGCAAGCCAGACCACCACTGTAATGGTAGGGTGGAAAGGTCAGTCTATTGACACACACACCGAAATATGCGCACATGCCTACATACACTAAGTCTCCCTTACATTCTCTATCTCATCCACATATACACATAGCTATAAGTGTACACACACACAGGGTCTTGTTAGTCTGAGGGTGTGTGAGGACAGAGATGGTGGGGCTCTATGGAGGTGCTGCAGGCCAACCAGGCCTGTTCAGAGAGAGAGTCAGTCAGTCTAATGGAAGGAGACTCATCCCATATTGATATGCTCCCTCCTGCCTCCACTTTTGTCAGATGTGATCTGTAAAAGGCTTTTGTCAGTAAGCGGTACTCAAAACATCCCTCAGGCGCTGGCTAGCCACACACACGCTGGCTAGCCACACACACACTGAAAGCACACATACACTGAAAAGCATACACACACGCACACACACAAAGAAGCAGACACACGCACACACACAAAGAAGCAGACACACGCACTCACACAATCTGAGAGCTGAGGGTCATATGAATGTTTAATGGTTTTAAATGTCAACATGTTGTTTTCATCATCCAAAGTGTTCTACTGGCCCAAAATACTGAGCTCTGTTCAACTGATAGATATAGTATAATGAATTTAGGAGCTAGATTTTATAGTGACAGTGACAGTTGTATTTCAATGAAAAGAGTAGGTTAGAGTTCAACACTGTTGAGATTGGATTGCCATATGTAATCCCTCATAAACAGGAATTGCTACTTGTTACCACGCCAGGTATCAAATGTCAGTCACAGATGTAGTGCATTAAACATGAATGGTAATGCCTTTTAATGCAGTGCTGTTAGACCCACTCATGCAGAGGTTATACTCTTGTTTTTCACGTGCTTTAGTGTGTGGCTTCTTATGACTGCTCACAGGTGTTCACAAACGGAACACGATCGGCAAATTCATCTTTAGTGCAAAATGTTGTATAACCTCTTGTGGCCTTATCATGATATCTTTATCACCTGCGAAGTCGTTGTGCAATGTTTAGAAAGTGGTCATGGAGTGGTTATGAAGAGCTTATGAAGCTTCATGAACCATTCACAGGTCTCCACGAGCTGGACGCTCTGCAGGACCAGGAGGTGAAGGACTTCCGCAGTAAGATGTTCCGTATCAGCGAGGAGAAGATGCAGCGGGTACAGCTGATGACCTGGAGCGAGTGGCTGCAGGCCTGCTTCTCTCCGCAGCTGGAGCCAGGGGGAGGAGCCACACCCGTCACAGACGGTGTCAACGACAAACAGGCCGAGGCCAGCCTCAAAGTCACCATGCACTTCGACCAGTCCCAGGTAACTACAGTATCTGTACACACTGTGAGCATAATATTTCCTACCAGAAATACTTACATGCACACATAGCAAAATATGCCCAGCAATGGAGTGAACGAGGCCATTGTTACTCTCTTCGAGTAGTGTGTAGTATTTACAATACTATACACCCTTAGCGGTCATCAAGCAGGAGTCACATCTACAATACTATACACCCTCAGCTGTCATCAAGCAGGAGTCACATCTACAATACTATACACCCTCAGCTGTCATCAAGCAGGAGTCACATCTACAATACTATACACCCTCAGCTGTCATCAAGCAGGAGTCACATCTACAATACTCTACACCCTCAGCTGTCATCAAGCAGGAGTCACATCTACAATACTATACACCCTCAGCTGTCATCAAGCAGTAGTCACATCTACAATACTATACACCCTCAGCTGTCATCAAGCAGGAGTCACATCTACAATACTATACACCCTCAGCTGTCATCAAGCAGGAGTCACATCTACAATACTCTACACCCTCAGCTGTCATCAAGCAGGAGTCACATCTACAATACTATACACCCTCAGCTGTTATCAAGCAGGAGTCACATCTACAATACTATACACCTTCAGCTGTCGTCAAGCAGTAGTCACATCTACAATACCATACACCCTCAGCTGTCATCAAGCAGGAGTCACATCTACAATACTATACACCCTCAGCTGTCATCAAGCAGGAGTCACATCTACAATACTATACACCCTCAGCTGTCATCAAGCAGTAGTCACATCTACAATACCATACACCCTCAGCTGTCATCAAGCAGTAGTCACATCTACAATACTATACACCCTCAGCTGTCATCAAGCAGTAGTCACATCTACAATACTATACACCCTCAGCTGTCATCAAGCAGGAGTCACATCTACAATACCATACACCCTCAGCTGTCATCAAGCAGTAGTCACATCTACAATACTATACACCCTCAGCTGTCATCAAGCAGGAGTCACATCTACAATACCATACACCCTCAGCTGTCATCAAGCAGTAGTCACATCTACAATACTATACACCCTCAGCTGTCATCAAGCAGTAGTCACATCTACAATACTATACACCCTCAGCTGTCATCAAGCAGGAGTCACATCTACAATACCATACACCCTCAGCTGTCATCAAGCAGGAGTCACATCTACAATACTATACACCCTCAGCTGTCATCAAGCAGTAGTCACATCTACAATACCATACACCCTCAGCTGTCATCAAGCAGTAGTCACATCTACAATACCATACACCCTCAGCTGTCATCAAGCAGTAGTCACATCTACAATACTATACACCCTCAGCTGTCATCAAGCAGGAGTCACATCTACAATACTATACACCCTCAGCTGTCATCAAGCTGTAGTCACATCTACAATACTATACACCCTCAGCTGTCATCAAGCAGGAGTCACATCTACAATACTATACACCCTTAGCGGTCATCAAGCAGGAGTCACATCTACAATACTATACACCCTCAGCTGTCATCAAGCAGGAGTCACATCTACAATACTATACACCCTCAGCTGTCATCAAGCAGGAGTCACATCTACAATACTATACACCCTCAGCTGTCAACAAGCTGTAGTCACATCTACAATACTATACACCCTCAGCTGTCATCAAGCAGGAGTCACATCTACAATACTATACACCCTTAGCGGTCATCAAGCAGGAGTCACATCTACAATACTATACACCCTCAGCTGTCATCAAGCAGGAGTCACATCTACAATACTATACACCCTCAGCTGTCATCAAGCAGGAGTCACATCTACAATACTATACACCCTCAGCTGTCATCAAGCTGTAGTCACATCTACAATACTATACACCCTCAGCTGTCATCAAGCAGTAGTCACATCTACAATACCATACACCCTCAGCTGTCATCAAGCAGTAGTCACATCTACAATACTATACACCCTTAGCGGTCATCAAGCAGGAGTCACATCTACAATACTATACACCCTCAGCTGTCATCAAGCTGTAGTCACATCTACAATACTATACACCCTCAGCTGTCATCAAGCTGTAGTCACATCTACAATACTATACACCCTCAGCTGTCATCAAGCAGGAGTCACATCTACAATACTATACACCCTTAGCGGTCATCAAGCAGGAGTCACATCTACAATACTATACACCCTCAGCTGTCATCAAGCAGGAGTCACATCTACAATACTATACACCCTCAGCTGTCATCAAGCAGGAGTCACATCTACAATACTATACACCCTCAGCTGTCATCAAGCAGGAGTCACATCTACAATACTATACACCCTCAGCTGTCATCAAGCAGGAGTCACATCCACAATACTATACACCCTCAGCTGTCATCAAGCAGGAGTCACATCTACAATACTATACACCCTCAGCTGTCATCAAGCAGGAGTCACATCCACAATACTATACACCCTCAGCTGTCATCAAGCAGGAGTCACATCTACAATACACCCTCAGCTGTCATCATTTAGGTGCCATCACATACAGACAACAGTATGCAGACAGACACTGATTTGACAAAATATTAGGAACACTTGCTCTTTCCGTGACATAGTTTTCACCTGGTCAGTCTATGATCCCTTATTGATGTCACACAACTGGGAAGCATTGGAGTCAACATGGGCCAGCATCCCTGTGGAACGCTTTTAAAACATTGTAGAGTCCCCGACGAATTGAGGCTGTTCTGAGGGGGAATATTCGGAAGGTGTTCCTAATGTTTGTTATACTCAATAGGCTACAGACGAGTAAACAAACTCTCTCACACAATAATATACTCCCCTCTCATCTTCTCTGTTGGCTATTCCCTAATAGGACCTGGTCATGTGACAGTTAACGGTCTGTTAATAGTAGAGGTCAACTGATTATGATTTTTCAATACCGATACCGATTATTGGAGGACCAAAAAAAGCCGATACCACAGTTTTTTTTAAATGTATGTAATAATGACAATTACAACAATACTGAATGAACACTTATTTTAACTTAATATAATACATCAATAAAATCAATTTAGCCTCAAATAAATAATGAAACATGTTAAATTTGGTTTAAATAATGCAAAAACAAAGTGTTGGAGAAGAAAGTAAAAGTGCAATATGTGCCATGTAAGAAAGCTAACGTTTCAGTTCCTTGCTCAGAACATGAGAACATATGAAAGCTGGTGGTTCCTTTTACCATGAGTCTTCAATATTCCCAGGTAAGAAGTTTTAGGTTGTAGTTATAGGAATTATAGGACTATTTCTCTCTCTACCATTTGTAATTCATATACCTTTGACTATTAGAGGTTTCTTATAGGCACTTTAGTATTGCCAGTGTAACAGTATAGCTTCCGTCCCTCTCCTCGCCCCTACCTGTGTTCGAACCAGGAACACAACGACAACAGCCACCATCGAAGCAGCGTTACCCATGCAGAGCAAGGGGAATAACTACTCCAAGTCTCAGAGCGAGTGACGCTTGAAACGCTATTAGCGCGCACCCCGCTAACTAGCTAGCCATTTCACATTGGTTACACAAGCCTAATCTTGGGAGTTGATGGGCTTGAAGTCATAAACAGGGCTTGAAGCTTGAAGCACAGCAAAGAGCTGCTGAATGAATGCTTACTAGCCTGCTGGTGCCTACCATCGCTCAGTCAGACTGCTCTATCAAATCATAGACTTAATTATAACATAACACACAGAAATAGGTCATTAATATGGTCGAATCCAGAAACTATCATCTCGAAAACAAGACGTTTATATTTTCAGTGAAATACAGAACCGTTTTTTTGTTTGTTTTTGTATTTTATCTAACGGGTGGCATCCATAAGTCTAAATATTCCTGTTACATTGCACAACCTTCAATGTTATGTCATAATTACGTAAAATTCTGGCAGATTAGGCTGCCCAAACTGTTGCATATACACTGACTCTGCATGCAATGAACTCAAAAGAAGTGACACAATTTCACCTGGTTAATATTGCCTGCTAACCTGGATTTCTTTTAGCTAAATATGCAGGTTTAAAAATATATACTTCTGTGTATTGATTTTAAGAAAGGCATTGATGTTTATGGTTAGGTACACATTGGAGTAAGGACAGTCCTTTTTCGTGAATACGCATCAATTATATGCAACGCAGAACACGCTAGATAAACTAGTAATATCATCAACCATAAACTAATGATTATGATTGATTGATTGTGTAATGCTAGCTAGCAACTTACCTTGGCTTACTGCATTCGCGTAACAGGCAGGCTCCTCGTGGAGTGCAATGAGAGGCAGGTGGTTAGAGCGTTGGACTAGTTGTAGGGTTGCAAGACTGTAAGGTTGCAAGATTGAATCCCCGAGCTGACAAGGTAAAAATCCATGGGTCTGCCCCTGAACAAGGCAGTTAACCCACCGTTCCTAGGCCGTCATTGAAAATAAGAATGTGTTCTTAACTGACTTGCCTAGTTAAATAAAGATTAAATAAAGGTGTAAAAAAAAATATATATAAAAAATACAGATTTCCCCAAAAATACAGATTGCCAACTTGAAATCGGCCCGAATTAATCGGCCATTCCGATTAATCGGTCGACCTCTAGTTAATAGGACCTGGTCATGTGACAGTTAACTGTCTGTTAATAGGACCTGGTCATGGGACTGTTAACTGTCTGTTAATAGGACCTGGTCATGGGACTGTTAACTGTCTGTTAATAGGACCTGGTCATGTGACAGTTAACTGTCTGTTAATAGGACCTGGTCATGTGACACTTAACTGTCTGTTAATAGGACCTGGTCATGTGACACTTAACTGTCTGTTAATAGGACCTGGTCATGTGACACTTAACTGTCTGTTAATAGGACCTGGTCATGTGACACTTAACTGTCTGTTAATAGGACCTGGTCATGTGACACTTAACTGTCCGTTAATAGGGACTGGTCATGGGACAGTTGACGGTCCCATAATAGGGCCTGGTCATGGGACAGTGGACGGTCCCCTATTAGGGCCTGGTTATGGGACAGTGGACGGTCCCCTAATAGGGCCTGGTCATGGGACAGTGGACGGTCCCCTAATAGGGCCTGGTCATGGGACAGTGGACGGTCCCCTAATAGGGCCTGGTCATGGGACAGTGGATGGTCCCCTAATAGGGCCTGGTCATGGGACAATGGACGGTCCCCTATTAGGGCCTGGTCATGGGACAGTGGACGGTCCCCTATTAGGGCCTGGTCATGGGACAGTGGACGGTCCCCTAATAGGGCCTGGTCATGGGACAGTGGACGGTCCCTTAATAGGGCCTGGTCATGGGACAGTGGACGGTCCCCTATTAGGGCCTGGTCATGGGACAGTGGACGGTCCCCTATTAGGGCCTGGTCATGGGACAGTGGACGGTCCCCTATTAGGGCCTGGTCATGGGACAGTGGACGGTCCCCTATTAGGGCCTGGTCATGGGACAGTGGACGGTCCCCTATTTGGGCCTGGTCATGGGACAGTGGACGGTCCCCTAATAGGGCCTGGTCATGGGACAGTGGACGGTCCCCTAATAGGGCCTGGTCATGGGACAGTTGACGGTCCCCTAATAGGGCCTGGTCATGGGACAGTGGACGGTCCCCTATTAGGGCCTGGTCATGGGACAGTGGACGGTCCCCTATTAGGGCCTGGTCATGGGACAGTGGACGGTCCCCTATTAGGGCCTGGTCATGGGACAGTGGACGGTCCCCTATTAGGGCCTGGTCATGGGACAGTGGACGGTCCCCTATTAGGGCCTGGTCATGGGACAGTGGACGGTCCCCTATTAGGGCCTGGTCATGGGACAGTGGACGGTCCCCTATTAGGGCCTGGTCATGGGACAATGGACGGTCCCCTAATAGGGCCTGGTCATGGGACAGTGGACGGTCCCCTAATAGGGCCTGGTTATGGGACAGTGGACGGTCCCCTAATAGGGCCTGGTTATGGGACAGTGGACGGTCCCCTAATAGGGCCTGGTTATGGGACGGAGCCAATCTCTGGCAGAGTGACGGCTCTAAATGGGTCATCACCACCATCAGTCACATCCTCACTGAGACACCGAAGCACGTGACACATTCACACACGCGCGCCGCCCAAAGGGCCTCTCCACTAATTAAAAACTTGGAAAAAGAGGACATCTGAGGACGCTGACACCATATCTCTTGCTTGCTCTCTTGCACTCTCCCTCTCTTCCCCTCTTCCCCCTCACCCCTCTCTCGCCCTCTCTCTCTCTCTATCCCTCTCTCTCTATCCCTCTCTCTCTCTCTATTCCTCTCTCTCACTCTCACACACACTCCTCACTATCAACCTCTCTACACACTACTGTATGTTCTATCTGAAAAAAGATATGCATCGTGCGCTAGGGTCAATAGCTCACTGCACACTACATGGCCCAAACCCTTACTGTCTGTGTTCTGTCCAGGTGGATAGTGGCAGGAAGTCAGTGTGTTTTTTAGGAGTCCAGACACCAAGCCACATTAAGGACAGGAAGTGGACCTTTTATTGTCTAGAGTCTTGTTAACTCAATTGGTTGGTTGGCCTGGTTTTCAGTTGCTCTGATATAACAAAGCCTTATTTTACTACCTGTTTACATGACATTTACTTGGACATTACATTGTAAAACTGCAGTCTTTCACTAGAAGGTACAAGGTGCTATAGTTACCATTTTATTTGAAGCAATTACCCAAAAGTACACACAGTCTTGGCTGTAATGAAAATGTGAAATCATTTGAAGAATTTTTACTGCTCTATTTGGAACTTGACCACTCTGGCCAGTGTCACCATGGTGATATGCAGCAGGTGGTTGTCATGCCATTGTGAGTGTGTGGCGGCTGTGCCCTCACGACCAGGTTGGGCCCCGGGCTTCAAGGCAGGTTGGGTAGGGGGTGCGTTTCTCTGTCTGAATGCTCTTTAAGCCTTCGGTGTCTGACTGGGATTGTGTGTTAAGCCTTGTCTGTGAGGCAGCAGACACACACTGCAGGACAATATACACTGCTCCAAAAATAAAGGGAACACTTAAACAACACAATGTAACTCCAAGTCAATCACACTTCTGTGAAATCAAACTGTCCACTTAGGAAGCAACACTGATTGACAATACATTTCACATGCTGTTGTGCAAATGGAATAGACAACAGGTGGAAATTATAGGCAATTAGCAAGACACCCCCAATAAAGGAGTGGTTCTGCAGGTGGTGACCACACTTCTCAGTTCCTATGCTTCCTGGCTGATGTTTTGGTCACTTTTGAATGCTGGCGGTGCTTTCACTCTAGTGGTAGCATGAGACGGAGTCTACAACCCACACAAGTGGCTCAGGTAGTGCAGTTCATCCAGGATGGCACATCAATGCGAGCTGTGGCAAGAAGGTTTGCTGTGTCTGTCAGCGTAGTGTCCAGAGCATGTAGGCGCTACCAGGAGACAGGCCAGTAAATCAGGAGACGTGGAGGAGGCCGTAGGAGGGAGACAACCCAGCAGCAGGACCGCTACCTCCGCCTTTGTGCAAGGAGGAGCAGGAGGAGCACTGCCAGTGCCCTGCAAAATGACCTCCAGCAGGCCACAAATGTGCATGTGTCTGCTCAAACGGTCAGAAACAGACTCCATGAGGGTGGTGTGAGGGCCCGACGTCCACAGATGGGGGTTGTGCTTCCAGCCCAACACTGTGCAGGACGTTTGGCATTTGCCAGAGAACACCAAGATTGGCAAATTCGCCACTGGCGCCCTGTGCTATTCACAGATGAAAGCAGGTTCACACTGAGCACATGTGACAGACGTGACAGTCTGGAGACGCTGTGGAGAACGTTCTGCTGCCTGCAACATCCTCCAGCATGACCGGTTTGGCGGTGGGTTAGTCATGGTGTGGGGTGGCATTTCTTTGGGAGGCCGCACAGCCCTCCATGTGCTCGCCAGAGGTAGCCTGACTGCCATTAGGTTCTGAGATGAGATCCTCAGACCCCTTGTGAGACCAAATGCTGGTGCGGTTGGCCCTGGGTTCCTCCTAATGCAAGACAATGCTAGACCTCATGTGGCTGGAGTGTGTCAGCAATTCCTGCAAGAGGAAGGCATTGATGCTATGGACTGGCCCGCCCATTCCCCAGACCTGAATCCAATTGAGCACATCTGGGACATCATGTCTCGCTCCATCCACCAACGCCACGTTGCACCACAGACTGTCCAGGAGTTGGCGGATGCTTTAGTCCAAGTCTGGGAGGAGATCCCTCAGGAGACCATCCGCCACCTCATCAGGATATTGCCCAGGTGTTGTAGGGAGGTCATACAGGCACATGGAGGCCACACACACTACTGAGCCTCATTTTGACTTGTTTTAAGGACATTACATCAAAGTTGGATCAGCCTGTAGTGTGGTTTTCCACTTTAATTTTGAGTGTGACTCCAAATCCAGACCTCCATGGGTTGATAAATTTCATTTCCACTGATAATTTTTGTGTGATTTTGTTGTCAGCACATTCAACTATGTAAAGAAAAAAGTATTTAATAAGAATATTTCATTCATTCAGATCTAGGATGTGTTATTTTAGTGTTCCCTTAATTTTTTTGAGCAGTGTATATCCCTTACCCCCTGTCTTTCTGTTATTTTAATATCCCCCTTGTCCTCTCTCCTCGCTTACTTTGAGATGTCACTTTGTAATATAAACTCAGCAGAAAAGGAAACTTCCCTTTTTCAGGATCCTGTCTTTCAAAGATAATTCATAAAAATCCAAATAACTTCACAGATCTTCATTGCAAAGGGTTCAAGCACTTCCCATGCTTGTTCAATGAACCATAAACAATTAATGAACATTCACCTTTGGAACGGTCGTTAAGACACTAACAGCTTAGACGGTAGGCAATTAAGGTCACAATTAGGAAAACTTGGGACACTAAAGAGGCCTTTCTACTGACTCTGAAAAACACCAAAATAAAGATGACCAGGGTCCCTGTTCATCTGCGTGTACGTGCCTTAGGCATGCAGCAAGGAGGCATGAGGACTGCAGATGTGGCCAGGGCAATACATTGCAATGTCCATACTGTGAGAAGCCTAAAACAGCGCTACAGGGAGACGGGACGGACAGCTGATCGTCCTCGCAGTGGCAGACCACGTGTAACAAGTACAGGATGGCAACAACAACTGCCTGAGTTACTCCAGGAACACACAATCCCTCCATCAGTGCTCAGACTGTCCGCAATAGGCTGAGAGAGGCTGGACTGAGGGCTTGTATGCCTGTTGTAAGGCAGGTCCTCACCAGACATCACCGGCAACAACGTCGCCTATGGGCAAAAACCCACCGTTGCTGGACCAGACAGGACTGGCAAAAAGTGCTCTTCACTGACAAGTCGCGGTTGTGTCTCACCAGGGGTGACGGTCAGATATGCGTTTATCGTAGAAGGAATGAGCATTACACCGAGGCCTGTACTCTGGAGCGGGATTGACTTGGAGGTGGAGGGTCCGTCATACTGAGCTTGTTGTCATTGCAGGAAATCTCAACGATGTACGTTACAGGGAAGAGATCCTCCTCCCTCATGTGGTACCCTTCCTGCAGGCTCCTTCTGACATGACCATCCAGCATGACAATGCCACCAGCCATACTGCTCGTTCTGTGCGTGATTTCCTGCAAGACAGGAATATCAGTGTTCCATGGCCAGGCAAGAGCCCGGATCGCAATCTCATTGAGCACGTCTGGGACCTGTTGGATCAGAGGGTGAGGGCTAGGGCCGTTCCCCCCAGAAATGTCTGGGAACTTGCAGGTGCCTTGGTGGAAGGGTGGGGTAACATCTCACAGCAAGAACTGGAAAATCTGGTGCAGTCCATGAGGAGGAGATGTTGTACTGCAGTACTTAATGCAGCAGGTGGCCACCCCAGATACTGACTGTTACTTTTGATTTTGACCCCCCCCCCTTTATTTCAGGGACACATTATTACATTTTTGTTAGTCACATGTCTGTTGTTGAATCTTATGTTCATACAAATGTTTACACATGTTAAGTTTGCTGAAAATAAACCCAGTTGACCGTGAGAGGACGTTTCTTGCTGAGTTTCGAACATTAAGTGCACCACGCCATCTCTTTCTCTTCTCTGTCTCTCTTTGTGTTTGTTGTGTTGATGATAATGTTCTCTCCCTCCAGGACACAGCCAGTCTGAAGGTGTGGCCCAGCACCAGTCCCAGTGAGCTGATGGAACAGGCATTGAGGAAATGGCTAACGACCCACGGCCCCGAGGAGGAGGGACGCCAGGCCGAGCAGTATGTTCTGAGGGTCAGCGATAAGCTGGAGTTCCTCTGTGGAGACCACCCCCTCATACAGTACAAGGTGACCCCTTACTCGTAGGCTAAACTTCAGTGCATACAGTGCAAAGGGACCCTAATGTTGCCCAATGAACCCTTCACCTTTAACCCCTAAACCCTCTGTAGAGTGCTTTCTTACCATCAAATTGCTCCCTTTCTCAATCTCTTAACCTCAAGTTTCTGTGCTGTGCTGACCTCAACCATTCCTTAATGATTAATATCATAATTAGTAAACTCTCTTCGACCGTAACGGTTAATGTTCCAGTCTCAATGTTCCAACGTCAGAGAGTGTGTAGTGAGCTGTCAGGTTAGGTTTGAGGAATGTCTTTAGGTTATGACCATAACCCCGGTTCTCTGATAGTAAGAGTGAGGTATTTTACTTATGGGATACGCCCCCAGCGTATTCGTCAGAAGCCTTTATTACACTAAGCCAACCATGATTGGCTGGATGTTGAGATGTGTGCGTCGGGGAAGGGTGTCCCTCCTACCCTATAAAAGGTCTCTATAAAATAATCTTTCAAAAATAAGCAACTCCTTTTCCTCGCTCCTGCAATGAGGGTGTTCTGGTGAAATACCTCACTCATACTATCAGAGAACTGGGGTTACAGTCGTAACCTAACGTTCTCTTTCAAGTATTCATTTCGGTATTTCACTTATGGTATAATCTGATTCCCGTATTGCCAGACAAGCTTATCCTGACGACCTACTGCACTGTGCTGTATATCACACACATTGGCTTTGCCCCTCAGAAGATCCTACACGTAAAGCGGTATGCGCCAGGGTCAGTGCAGAGACCTGTAGCCATTCCTCCAGTGGAATGAGCCCATAGGCCAGCAGGAGACTGAAGACCCTTACTTGTGTAGGCCAAAGTGATAGCCTCCACTATCCAGTGGGAGAGGCCTTGTTTAGTGAGGGCTTTATCTGTGAGGTTTTGCCCAGGAAACAAACAGCTGATCACATTTTCTAAACCCCTTGGTGTTGTCCATGTAGATGTGCAGAGCGCGGACTGGACACAACATATGCAGCCGTTGATGTTCTGGAGAGGGAAACGGTGGGGGGTAAAAATCTTCCAGCTCAACGGGAAGACGCATCAAAGATGGATTCATAATCTTAGGGATAAAGGCGCGGTTAGGCCACAATCATACCCTATTGTTACCGGTGCAAATTGTGCGCATGACGAGTGCAATGAGAGTGCGTGAATGTCAATCACACTCTTGTCGGAGGCCAATGCTAGTAATAGCCTGGTCTTAAATGAAAGCATCTTCAGTTCCACCTGATCCAGGGGCTCAAAAGGCTGTTGGCATAGAGCATCCAAAACAACTGATAAATACCATGACGGGGCCAAATGTTTGGACACTGGACACACACGACGTGCACACTTCATAAAACGGGCGACGAGGGGGTGTTTCCCCACTGTCGTGCTCCCAAAACCTACATGACAAGCCAAAATGGCTGCTAGATATACCTTAATAGAAAAAGCATTTCCTTTTTCAAATAATTCCTTTTATAAGCAACAGAATTACCAGGACAGAGCACTGGAATGGCACTGTCTGTGATTTAGTGCACCATTCCTCAAACACGCACCATTTACAATCATAAAGGGACCTGGTGGATGAGGCTCTAGCACTCTGAATAGTCTAAATGACATTTTAGGGAAGCCCGGCAGTGTTCAAGTTGCACCATCAACGGGCCAGGCCCAGAGTGCCAACCGTTCCAGGTGAGGATGGACAATCTCCCCTTCTGCCTGGCACTGTAGGTCCCGATGCAAGGGAAGGGGCCACGGGTGGCCGCATAGTAGTTGAGTGCTCTCCACTAGCCAGTGTTTCTCTGGCCAATGTGGCACTATTAGTATGAGAGAGAGGGTAGGGGAAATCAGGGCCAGTGGGTGGGAATGCATACAGGAGGATGTGTGGTCACTCGTGCGCCAACACATCCACTCCCCTGAATGTATCCTGATCCCTCAGGGAAAAGAACAATGGACATAAAGATCCACTGCTGGCATGCTGAGGTGCATCCAAACCTGATTGGCTGCCTCTGGGTGGAGCTTCCACTCTCCATAGAGGATTCCCCCTGGCAAGTAAATCTTCCCCCAGATTCAATACTCCCGGTACATGAGTAGCTCTCAGTGACTGGAGATGCACACTGCCACATAATCAGTCTGTGTGTAAGTGAGGGGATCGCAATCTGTTTATGTACTCCACAACAGTGGTATTGTCTGTTCTGACTAGATCATGACGACCCTCCAGAAATGGGAGGAACAACTTTAATGCTAAGGACTTCCAGTCAGTTTATCTGAGTAGAACGGAGATGGGGTCTCCATACCCCGTTGACTGTTCTGCCATCGTGGGACGCACCCCAACCCGAGAGAGATCTATGGAGATCTGTACACAGTGATGTTTGTAATGTATTGGGCTCAGAACTAGAGAGGAGACCTAGCTGCCTCAGGCACGTTTTCAAAGGCACCAGGTTCCTTCTGCCTAGCACTGTTTCGCAATCTTGGAATGTTCTTATACATTCCACTGAAAGGCAAGCTTTGAATGATACTGAATCTAGGATTAAACCTAGGAAAGAGTCTGCATGGGAATCAGAATGCTCTTTACTGTGTTTATTCTGAAACCTAGAAATGTCAGGTGTTCCAAAAGTAGCTGACTGTGTTCTAAGACCTCTTGTCTCGATTGCGCGCACAGCAGCCAATCGTCTATGTACATCATCAACTGAATGCCCCTCTCTGAGTGGGGCTATGGCTGCCTTGGTACACTTTGTAAAAACACAAGGTGACAGTTAGGCCGAAGGAGTACCAGAAATTCATAGATTACACCTTGAAAAGCGAATCTGAGAAATTTCCTGTGAGGAGGGTATATTGAGATGTGAAAATAAGTGTCCTTCAGGTCAATGTATACGAACCAATTGCCTGGGTGCACAGAACGTATACTTTCCCATGTGCCTGTTCAGAGCACGTAGATCTAGGATCGGGCGTATGGGTCCTTGGTGCCATGGGTGGGAAGGGAGGCTTCTTAGACCAGGGGATCCAAGGTTCTCTGCTGCCCTGAGCTCCCAGCCTGGGGGGCTGGACGTCTGGAGATTTTAAAGGTTGAGGGGGGTCGACCTGCTGCAGCCTGGGTGAAGGTGTGGCGAGGCACTGTGCTGTGTCTTCCTGGGCAGACAGCTGAAGGGCTTCACCCTCCCTCCTTTTCCTCCACTCACCGTTTCTGCATCATCTCGACAGTGTGGTAACACAGATCTCATCCCACAGACCCAGGCTCCGGTGTGACCATTAGTGCCTCTTGTAGCTCAGCTTGGTATACCGAGAGCCCTCACCGCTGTGGCGACCAACCTGTAGACCTTCTCTGTTGCAGAGGACTGGAAGTGCTCGTACTTGGTTGGTAAGGTGGGGCCAGTTGAGGTCATGGAGGACTTCTGGCTGGGGTGTAGATGGGAAGGCACCAGGGGTTCAATGATGGGCATGTGGGCAAGCCCAATCCCTGCCATGTCAACACAGTCCAACACCGACCCACCTTGGACGGAGTTCTTGGTGTACTCCAGTACAGGTAACCTCCTCCAGGCATTCTGGGAAGACTGGTAGTTATTGCCTGGCTGCCCGTTTGGGTAGCCTCTTACCATCGTAGCTGGATGTGGTGGTCTCTGCTACTGCATTGGGACAGGGAATCACCAGTTTATTAGCAGCGTGTTTGCACACGTTCTGCAGGTCCACATCGAGTTCCAGTGTTGATGGCTCCCCGCCTGCGTGCCCTGTTTCGGATTCCCCGGCGGGAGGCTTCGTGGCCTGGCCTGAGGGGATGAAGAAGTCTTCGTTTCCATCCGATTCCAAAAGGAGTTATCGCCTCTAATCAGGAAGCCCGGCAGGGATGCGTCAAGGTGGTTGTTGGAGTCCTCAACAGCGGGACAATGGCGTCGAGCTGGTCGCCCCAGCTAGCACTAGCCGCCACGTTTTCACGTGGGGATATCCATCGCCTCTGGTGAGTCGCCGGCTCCCATGTTAGGGTCCTGTTGACTCAGGCTAGCTTGGCGTGCTAGCCTGCGACGGAGGCTCTTCACAGTGAAGAGGGCACAGTGTGGACAGGAGACCGGGGAGGATAAGGTAAGCGGAGCACACAGAGTGGGTGTCTTTGGCCGATATCTTGTTTCCACAGGAGCAGATTCATGCCGGGAGCTTCTCCTCGTTTGGGGAGGGAGATGTTTTTGTCACCATAGCTTAGATCCTATGTTTTTAGCTGTCAGAAAAGAGTAGCGTGGTAGGCTAGTCCGATAGCTAGTGATTTAGTGGGTTATCTCTGACGCTGGCACTCGTGATGTCCGGATACTGTTTCTGAAACAACAGGTTACAAAAGATAGCTTGCTGTCGGTAGTAAAAACTGTTCTTGTCTAAGTAAAACCACAGACGCTAGCTAGTGAATAATTGTATATAATAATCATTTTCCTCTATGGTGAAGGAAAAGGAAAATTGTGACCACCGCACAGTCCTGAGAATAGAGCCTGGCGAGCTAATTGTAAGCTCACATCTGTGGACAGTTTAGCTAGTTCTGGAAAATGCAGTTGTGTCGAGGTAAGCTTTCTGATGAAAAGCGAGAAGAGGTGTTTGAATGGCTCAGACGCTGCTCAACCATGGCTGGGGTAGTGTTATAAAGGCTTCTGACGAATACGCTGGGGACGAATACGCTGGGGACGTATTCCATAAGTGGAATACCGAAACGAAAACTTGAAAGAGAACTCCTTGTGTTTAGCCATAAACAAGACTCAGTGATCCAGAAACAGTCATTTGACTCCTGTCCTAATAACGCCTCATTAATAACACTGTCTTCCTCGAACACATTACTGTTACTCTCAAACCTGGTAGATGTGTATGACTGAATCCATATGTGTATGAGTGTGTGTGTGTTTCTGTGTGTGTGTGCGTGTGATGAAGCAGACTCTGACCATTACGCCCTGCAGAAATGGGTCCGGACCCATTTATTCTCGTTCACGGAAAAGTGTTTAGAACCAGGAACCATCTGATCTACATAGGTCATGTCTATACATTAGATGTGGGTTACCTTCCATCTGTCTGATTTCCTCTCTTTGACCTCTCATCCCTCAGTGTGTGTACTCTCCTCTCCCTCTTCCGTCCTCTCCTCAGAACATATGGACTTGTGTGATGTATCTCTGTTTGGGTGTGTGGTGTTTGTGTGTGCGCGCCATTCACATTTGTAAGAGGTGGCAGGTAGCCTAGCGGTTAAGAGCGTTGGGCCAGTAACCGAAAGGTTTCTGGTTCCAATTCCCCGAGCCGACTAGGTGAAAATCTAGCAAGGCACTCAACCCTAAAATGTACATTTGGATACAGACGGCATAAAGAATGGTACTCTGTATTAACTCCTCTCTTCTCTGTCCCAGTACATCAAAGCTTGTCTCCAGGCTAAGGAGTGTCCCCACCTGACCCTGGTCCAGGTCAGCACTGTCCAGGCCATGTTCGAGAAGGAGATCTCGGCCATCGGGGCTGTTGTCAACCGAAAGAGCTCAAACCCTCCCTTACCCCTGCCCCCCAAGAGGAGGGGACCCTCGGTCAGTTACACTCTTTCTCTGTGTGTGTGTGTGTGTGTGTGTGTGTGTGTGTGTGTGTGTGTGTGTGCGTGCGTATAGGTGCAGGTATGTGTTAGTGAGTCTTTTATGACATTTCGCCTGGTCCTAAAGGTCAGGTGCAGTTGAATTGCTCATTAAGGCTTAATTGCACAGTACCATGACGACTACATCCCACGGTGACAGGTGACATCTAACAGTAAATGACACACATGACAATCATTAGCACTTCAAATGTCAATCATCACAACTAAATGTCAACATCAACAAGACTGCATCTGCACTGATCTGAAAAGAAGAAAGATGGCGGTCAAACAGTGATGTCTTGTGGTAGTTGGACGCTTGAAGTAGGGCTTCAAGCACAACAAGCCTGTTTACCCAGCAGCTCTCCAGTAGAGCTTTGTTCTAGGTAGTGAGGAGATGTTGAGAGAAGGACAGGCTGTTCTTGTGGTGGTGTACTGTAATCAGACATTACAAACATATACATGCACTCTGTCACATAGACACTGACCTAAATGCACAAACACTGACATACAGTACACATACAAGTACACATTAAGTGTAAACGCACTCGTTTACACTTACAAAAACAAAATGTTCTTTACACACACACACACACACGCAGAGAGAGCTAGTGGACAGCAGGAAGTGTGCTGCTTATTCATGTTTGTGGGCTGTAGCTGAGGGCCAGTCATGTGGAGTGTTTTTCCTGCTGTGCTGACCCTCGTAAATCTACTCTGCTTGACAACAGTTTGACTCGCCCAACTTTCAGTGTGTGTGTTATTCCTACAGTAAATGATGTTCTCCTTGCGTACTCATGAAAATATTTCTCTCCTCGCTCTTTCCTCCTCCCTCTGTTCCTCTCCTCTTCCCTCTGTTCCTCTCCTCTTCCCTCTGTTCCTCTCCTCTTCCCTCTGTTCCTCTCCTCTTCCCTCTGTTCCTCTTCTCTTCCCTCTGTTCCTCTTCTCTTCCCTCTGTTCCTCTCCTCTTCCCTCTGTTCCTCTCCTCTTCCCTCTGTTCCTCTCCTCTTCCCTCTGTTCCTCTCCTCTTCCCTCTGTTCCTCTCCTCTTCCCTCTGTTCCTCTCCTCTTCCCTCTGTTCCTCTCCTCTTCCCTCTGTTCCTCTCCTCTCCTTCTCTGTTCCTCTCCTCTTCCCTCTGTTCCTCTTCTCTTCCCTCTGTTCCTCTCCTTCTCTGTCCTCTGTTCCTCTTCTCTCTGTTCCTCTCCTTCTCTATTCCTCTCCTCTTGCCTCTGTTCCTCTCCTCTTCCCTCTGTTCCTCTTCTCTTCCCTCTGTTCCTCTTCTCTTCCCTCTGTTCCTCTTCTCTTCCCTCTGTTCCTCTTCTCTTCCTTCTGTTCCTCTTCTCTTCCCTCTGTTCCTCTCCTTCTCTTCCCTCTGTTCCTCTCCTTCTCTGTCCTCTGTTCCTCTTCTCTTCCCTCTGTTCCTCTTCTCTTCCCTCTGTTCCTCTTCTCTTCCCTCTGTTCCTCTTCTCTTCCCTCTGTTCCTCTTCTCTTCCCTCTGTTCCTCTCCTTCTCTATCCTCTGTTCCTCTCCTTCTCTGTCCTCTCTTCCCTCTGATCCTCTTCTCTTCCCTCTGTTCCTCTTCTCTTCCCTCTGTTCCTCTTCTCTTCCCTCTGTTCCTCTTCTCTTCCCTCTGTTCCTATTCTCTTCCCTCTGTTCCTATTCTCTTCCCTCTGTTCCTCTCCTTCTCTGTCCTCTGTTCCTCTTCTCTTCCCTCTGTTCCTCTTCTCTTCCCTCTGTTCCTCTTCTCTTCCCTCTGTTCCTCTTCTCTTCCCTCTGTTCCTCTCCTTCTCTGTCCTCTGTTCCTCTTCTCTTCCCTCTGTTCCTCTTCTCTTCCCTCTGTTCCTCTTCTCTTCCTCTGTTCCTCTTCTCTTCCTCTGTTCCTCTTCTCTTCCCTCTGTTCCTCTTCTCTTCCCTCTGTTCCTCTCCTTCTCTGTCCTCTGTTCCTCTTCTCTCTGTTCCTCTCCTTCTCTATTCCTCTCCTCTTGCCTCTGTTCCTCTCCTCTTCCCTCTGTTCCTCTTCTCTTCCCTCTGTTCCTCTTCTCTTCCCTCTGTTCCTCTTCTCTTCCCTCTGTTCCTCTCCTTCTCTTCCCTCTGTTCCTCTTCTCTTCCTTCTGTTCCTCTTCTCTTCCCTCTGTTCCTCTTCTCTTCCCTCTGTTCCTCTCCTTCTCTTCCCTCTGTTCCTCTTCTCTTCCTTCTGTTCCTCTTCTCTTCCCTCTGTTCCTCTTCTCTTCCTTCTGTTCCTCTTCTCTTCCCTCTGTTCCTCTTCTCTTCCCTCTGTTCCTCTTCTCTTCCCTCTGTTCCTCTCCTTCTCTTCCCTCTGTTCCTCTTCTCTGTCCTCTGTTCCTCTTCTCTTCCTTCTGTTCCTCTTCTCTTCCCTCTGTTCCTCTCCTTCTCTTCCCTCTGTTCCTCTCCTTCTCTTCCCTCTGTTCCTCTCCTTCTCTGTCCTCTGTTCCTCTTCTCTTCCCTCTGTTCCTCTTTTCTTCCCTCTGTTCCTCTTCTCTTCCCTCTGTTCCTCTTCTCTTCCCTCTGTTCCTCTTCTCTTCCCTCTGTTCCTCTTCTCTTCCCTCTGTTCCTCTCCTTCTCTGTCCTCTCTTCCCTCTGTTCCTCTTCTCTTCCCTCTGTTCCTCTTCTCTTCCCTCTGTTCCTCTTCTCTTCCCTCTGTTCCTCTTCTCTTCCCTCTGTTCCTCTTCTCTTCCCTCTGTTCCTCTCCTTCTCTGTCCTCTCTTCCCTCTGATCCTCTTCTCTTCCCTCTGTTCCTCTTCTCTTCCCTCTGTTCCTCTTCTCTTCCCTCTGTTCCTCTTCTCTTCCCTCTGTTCCTTTCCTTCTCTGTCCTCTGTTCCTCTTCTCTTCCCTCTGTTCCTCTTCTCTTCCCTCTGTTCCTCTCCTTCTCTGTCCTCTGTTCCTCTTCTCTCTGTTCCTCTCCTTCTCTATTCCTCTCCTCTTGCCTCTGTTCCTCTCCTCTTCCCTCTGTTCCTCTTCTCTTCCCTCTGTTCCTCTTCTCTTCCCTCTGTTCCTCTTCTCTTCCCTCTGTTCCTCTTCTCTTCCTTCTGTTCCTCTTCTCTTCCCTCTGTTCCTCTTCTCTTCCTTCTGTTCCTCTTCTCTTCCCTCTGTTCCTCTCCTTCTCTGTCCTCTGTTCCTCTTCTCTTCCCTCTGTTCCTCTTCTCTTCCCTCTGTTCCTCTTCTCTTCCCTCTGTTCCTCTTCTCTTCCCTCTGTTCCTCTTCTCTTCCCTCTGTTCCTCTCCTTCTCTATCCTCTGTTCCTCTCCTTCTCTGTCCTCTCTTCCCTCTGATCCTCTTCTCTTCCCTCTGTTCCTCTTCTCTTCCCTCTGTTCCTCTTCTCTTCCCTCTGTTCCTCTTCTCTTCCCTCTGTTCCTCTTCTCTTCCCTCTGTGCCTCTTCTCTTCCCTCTGTTCCTCTTCTCTTCCCTCTGTTCCTCTTCTCTTCCCTCTGTTCCTCTCCTTCACTGTCCTCTGTTCCTCTTCTCTTCCCTCTGATCCTCTTCTCTTCCCTCTGTTCCTCTTCTCTTCCCTCTGTTCCTCTCCTCTTCCCTCTGTTCCTCTTCTCTTCCCTCTGTTCCTCTTCTCTTCCCTCTGTTCCTCTTCTCTTCCCTCTGTTCCTCTTCTCTTCCCTCTGTTCCTCTTCTCTTCCCTCTGTTCCTCTTCTCTTCCCTCTGTTCCTCTTCTCTTCCCTCTGTTCCTCTTCTCTTCCCTCTGTTCCTCTCCTTCACTGTCCTCTGTTCCTCTTCTCTTCCCTCTGTTCCTCTTCTCTTCCCTCTGTTCCTCTTCTCTTCCCTCTGTTCCTCTTCTCTTCCCTCTGTTCCTCTCCTTCACTGTCCTCTGTTCCTCTTCTCTTCCCTCTGTTCCTCTTCTCTTCCCTCTGTGCCTCTTCTCTTCCCTCTGTTCCTCTTCTCTTCCCTCTGTTCCTCTTCTCTTCCCTCTGTTCCTCTCCTTCTCTATCCTCTGTTCCTCTCCTTCTCTGTCCTCTCTTCCCTCTGATCCTCTTCTCTTCCCTCTGTTCCTCTTCTCTTCCCTCTGTTCCTCTTCTCTTCCCTCTGTTCCTCTTCTCTTCCCTCTGTTCCTCTTCTCTTCCCTCTGTGCCTCTTCTCTTCCCTCTGTTCCTCTTCTCTTCCCTCTGTTCCTCTTCTCTTCCCTCTGTTCCTCTCCTTCACTGTCCTCTGTTCCTCTTCTCTTCCCTCTGATCCTCTTCTCTTCCCTCTGTTCCTCTTCTCTTCCCTCTGTTCCTCTCCTCTTCCCTCTGTTCCTCTTCTCTTCCCTCTGTTCCTCTTCTCTTCCCTCTGTTCCTCTTCTCTTCCCTCTGTTCCTCTTCTCTTCCCTCTGTTCCTCTTCTCTTCCCTCTGTTCCTCTTCTCTTCCCTCTGTTCCTCTTCTCTTCCCTCTGTTCCTCTCCTTCTCTATCCTCTGTTCCTCTTCTCTTCCCTCTGTTCCTCTCCTTCTCTATCCTCTGTTCCTCTCCTTCTCTGTCCTCTCTTCCCTCTGATCCTCTTCTCTTCCCTCTGTTCCTCTTCTCTTCCCTCTGTTCCTCTTCTCTTCCCTCTGTTCCTCTTCTCTTCCCTCTGTTCCTCTTCTCTTCCCTCTGTTCCTCTTCTCTTCCCTCTGTTCCTCTCCTTCACTGTCCTCTGTTCCTCTTCTCTTCCCTCTGTTCCTCTTCTCTTCCCTCTGTGCCTCTTCTCTTCCCTCTGTTCCTCTTCTCTTCCCTCTGTTCCTCTTCTCTTCCCTCTGTTCCTCTTCTCTTCCCTCTGTTCCTCTTCTCTTCCCTCTGTTCCTCTCCTTCTCTGTCCTCTGTTCCTCTCCTCTTCCCTCTGTTCCTCTTCTCTTCCCTCTGTTCCTCTTCTCTTCCCTCTGTTCCTCTTCTCTTCCCTCTGTTCCTCTCCTTCTCTGTCCTCTGTTCCTCTTCTCTTCCCTCTGATCCTCTTCTCTTCCCTCTGTTCCTCTTCTCTTCCCTCTGTTCCTCTCCTTCTCTGTCCTCTGTTCCTCTTCTCTTCCCTCTGATCCTCTTCTCTTCCCTCTGTTCCTCTCCTTCTCTGTCCTCTGTTCCTATCCTTCTTTCCTCATTCCTCTTCTTCTCTTTCCTCTGTAACTCTTCTGTTCTTTGACCTTTGTAGCAAGTGAATACGTGTGTATGGGAGGTGTCCACCCCGTTTAAGATTGTCCTAATCAAAGGCAGCAAGGTGAACGCTGAGGAGACCGCCAAGGTAACCACTGATGATGTGAACTTGCAAACCTGGAATTTTTGTTGCATCTTTGGTGTTTGCACTATAACCCATAGTCAGTAGAACACTGTTATCTCTCACGATCACCGTATTCTGGTGAACCCCTTGTCGCCCCCCCCCAGGTCCAGGTGCGTGCAGGCTTGTTCCACGGCACAGAGTTGTTATGCAAGCCGGCGGTGAGCAGCGAGAGCAGTGGACGCTCGGAACACGTGTGGAACCTCACGCTAGAGTTCGACATCACTGTGAGCGACCTGCCGCGCATGGCCCGCCTCTGCTTCGCCGTCTACGCCGTCATGGACAAGGTCAAGAAGCAGAAGTCTACCAAGAACGCCCACATCAACAAGTACCAGACCATCCGCAAAGCCGGCAAAGTGGTATGTCAAACACAAAGCACAGGCATACTCACACACACACACACACACACACACAGAGACATTTAATATGCATCTCTGTCCCCTCTCTCGTGCTTGCTGTCTCTCTCTCTGTCTCTCTCTCTCTGTCTCTGCAGCACTACCCTGTAGCCTGGGTGAACACCATGGTGTTTGACTATAAAGGACAGCTGAAGACTGGAGATATCATCCTTCACAGCTGGTCTTCCTTTCCTGGTGAGCACACACACACACACACACACACCTTCATGCACTTTACAAACACTTTAATTAACCTATACACACACACACACACACACACAGACCTTCATGCACTTTACAAACACTTTAATTAACCTATATACACACACACACACACACACACCTTCATGCACTTTACAAACACTTTAATTAACCTATACACACACACACACACACACCTTCATGCACTTTACACACACTTTAATTAACCTATACACACACACACACCTTCATGCACTTTACAAACAGTTTAATTAACCTATACACACACACACACACCCTCATGCACTTTACAAATACTTTAATTAACCTATACACACACACACACACACACACCCTCATGCACTTTACAAACACTTTAATTAACCTATATACACACACACACACACACACACACCCTCATGCACTTTACAAACACTTTAATTAACCTATATACACACACACACACACACACACACCCTCATGCACTTTACAAACACTTTAATTAACCTATATACACACACACACACACACACACACACACACTCATGCACTTTACAAACACTTTAATTAACCTATACACACACACACAACTTCATGCACTTTACAAACACTTTAATTAACCTATACACACACACACACACACCCTCATGCACTTTACAAACACTTTAATTAACCTATACACGCACACACCCTCATGCACTTTACAAACACTTTAATTAACCTATATACACACACACACACACACACACACACACACACACTCATGCACTTTACAAACACTTTAATTAACCTATACACACACACACAACTTCATGCACTTTACAAACACTTTAATTAACCTATACACACACACACACAACTTCATGCACTTTACAAACACTTTAATTAACCTATACACACACACACACACACAACTTCATGCACTTTACAAACACTTTAATTAACCTATACACACACACACACACACACCCTCATGCACTTTACAAACACTTTAATTAACCTATACACACACACACACACACCCTCATGCACTTTACAAATACTTTAATTAACCTATACACACACACACACCCTCATGCACTTTACAAACACTTTAATTAACCTATATACACACACACACACACTCATGCACTTTACAAACACTTTAATTAACCTATACACACACACACAACTTCATGCACTTTACAAACACTTTAATTAACCTATACACACACACACACACACACACACACAACTTCATGCACTTTACAAACACTTTAATTAACCTATACACACACACACACACAACTTCATGCACTTTACAAACACTTTAATTAACCTATACACACACACCCTCATGCACTTTACAAACACTTTAATTAACCTATATACACACACACACACACCCTCATGCACTTTACAAACACTTTAATTAACCTATACACACACACACAACTTCATGCACTTTACAAACACTTTAATTAACCTATACACACACACACACACACACACAAACTTCATGCACTTTACAAACACTTTAATTAACCTATACACACACACACACACACACACAACTTCATGCACTTTACAAACACTTTAATTAACCTATACACACACACACCTTCATACACTTTACAAACACTTTAAGTAACCTATACACACACACACACACACACAACTTCATGCACTTTACAAACACTTTAATTAACCTATACACACACACCCTCATGCACTTTACAAACACTTTAATTAACCTATACACGCACACACCCTCATGCACTTTACAAACACTTTAATTAACCTATACACACACACACACGCACCCTCATGCACTTTACAAACACTTTAATTAACCTATACATGTTCACATCTACACACACACTTCTGAAACTCACCTACATACTTATACACAAAATGTTAGTGTATGAGTAATTTGTCTGTGTCCCCCAGATGAACTTGAAGAGATGCTGAACCCCATAGGAACCATCCAGACCAACCCGTACACTGAGAATTGTACAGCACTCCACATCCACCTCCCTGACTACAACCCTCACCCCATCCTATTCCCCCCCTTCGACAAGGTGAGGACACACCCACATTGACGTATTCAAACATGGTTGTAGTTATGAAGTATTTCTACCCCTGATATGGATGTGTGTGATCTACTCCTGCAGATTCTGGAGAAAGCTGCAGAAATCGCTGGGTCAAGCGATTGCTCGACCATGGTACTGTCGTGAGTTCCAACCACTCAAACACACACAAACACACTTAAACATCTACGCACTCCTTCCATCGCACAAGCACTCCTTCTACTCCAGAGCAGCAGGCATTTCTAGGACAGAAATACAGACACCAAATGTGTCAGAGGGGAGGGAGGAAATTGCTGTGACTGGTTTCCAGGGCAACCCAGTCAGTCCTGATTCTGATCCAGGGTGATGTTGGCAGGATGGTGCACTGCCACAATGTGTCTCTCCGAGGCTAAGATCAGACCTGCTGTTACACACACACACACACACACACACACATATATATATATATATATATATATATATATATATATATATATATATATATAGAACCAGTCAGAAGTTTGGACACATCCCCTCATTCAAGAGTTTTCCTTTGATTTTACTATTTTCTACATTGTAGAATATTAGTGAAGACATCAAAACTATGAAATAACACATATGGAATCATGTTGTAACCAAAAAAGTGTGAAACACTATATTTATATTTGACATTCTTCAAAGTAGCCAGCCTTTGCCTTGATGACAGCTTTGTAAACTATTGGCATTTTCTCAACCAGCTTCATGAGGTAGTCACCTGGAATGCATTTTAATTAACAGGTGTCCCATGTTAAAAGTTGATTTGTGGAATGTCTTTCCTTCTTAATGCGTTTCAGCCAATAAGTTGTGATGTGACAAGGTAGGGGGGTATACAGAAGAGCCCTATTTGGTAAAAGACCAAGTCCATATTATGGCAAGAACAGCTCGAATAAACAAAGAGAAACAACAGTCCACCATTACTTTAAGACATGAAGGTCAGTCAATACGGAAAATGTCAAGCACTTTGAATGTTTTTTCAAGTGCAGTCGCAAATACTATCAAGCGCTATAATGAAACTAGCTCTCATGAGGACCGCTACAGGAAAGGAAGACCCAGAGTTACCCCCAAATAAATGCTTCAGAGTTCAAGTAACAGACACGTCTCAACATCAACTGTTCAGAGGAGTCTGTGTGAATCAGGCCTTCATGGTCAAATTGCTGCAAAGAAACCACTACTAAAAGACACCAATAAGAAGAAGAGACTTGCTTGGGCGAAGAAACACAAGCAATGGACATTAGACTGGTGGAAATCTCTCCTTTGGTCTGATGAGTCCAAATTTGAGATTTCTGGTTCTATCCGCCGTGTCTTTGTGAGGCAGAGTAGATGAACAGATGATATCCGCATGTGTGGTTCCCACCGTGACTCATGGAGGTGGGGGTGCTTTGCCGGTGACACTGATTTATTTAGAATTCAAGGCACACTTAATCAGCATGGCTACCACAGCATTCCCATCTGATTTGCTCTTAGTGGGACTATCATTTGTTTTTCAACAGGACAATGACCCAACACACCTCCAGGCTGTGTACGGGCCATTTGATCAAGGAGAATGATGGAGTGCTGCATCAGATGACCTGGCCTCCACAATCACCTGACCTCAACCCAATTGAGATGGTTTGGGATGAGTTGGACCGCAGAGTGAAGGGAAAGCAGCCAACAAGTGCTCAGCATGTGGGAACTCCTTCAAGACTGTTGGAAAAGCATTCCAGGTGAAGCTGGTTGAGAGAATGCCAAAAGTGTGCAAAGCTGTCATGAAGGCAAAGGATGGCTACTTTGAAGAATCTCAAATATATTTGGATTTTTTTCAACTTTTTTGGTTACTGAATGATTCCATATTTTATTTCATAGTTTTAATGTCTTCACTATTATTCTACAATGTAGAAAATAGTCTAAATAAAGAAAAAACATTGAATGAGTAGGTGTGTCCAAACTTTTGACTGGTACTGTGTATATACACACACACACACACACACACACACACTCACACATACATCAACTCTCATAAAGACCCTGTGGGACAGGACACAGATGGTTATGTAACACTATGTGAAGCAGGGGGTGGGGGTGTATTGTGGGGGTTGGAGGTTGGAGGTTTTCTTGCTGTCTCAAGCTTCAAGCTCTTATTCTGTGTGTTGCCTAACAATGTTTCTTGTGGATCCATAAAGCAATCAAACTTGCGTGCAAGTACAGATCTATTTTTATCCCTCTAATGGGGGATAGGATTACTTGCAGTGTTCTCTGATTACATTTTAACTTCTACCTTTAGCGCAGTGTGCTACTCCTCTTTACATGGTGTGATTTCTTACCATTTGCTGCCACCTAGTGGTGACTGACCACCACTGCTGTTTCCCCACAGGGCCGAGGCGGTAAGAAGTTCCACATTGAGCTGAAGGAGATCATGGAGAGGGACCCTCTGTCCCAGCTATGTGAGAATGAGAAGGACCTCATCTGGACACTACGCTACGACTGCATGGAGAACTTCCCCCAGTCACTGCCCAAACTGCTGCTCTCCGTCAAGTGGAGCAAACATGAGGACATGGCCCAGGTTCATACATTTACATTGTGTCATTTAGCAGACACTCTTATCCAGAGCAACTTTTCATACTGTGCCAGATGTACCTAGCCTGTGTATTGACAGTGTTTTTTTTAACACAATCAATTCCTTCTCAATTGCAATAACTATTCTATTCATTCCAGTCTGATGAAAATGTTGTCTGAGTGTGCCTCAATGGTCTGATCCTAAATGGACCCCTAGCCCATACCACTATTTCCCTCATCAGTCCCCTTCAAAGATCTGCTGTGCTCCTGTATTGGTTATAAAGCATAGTGAATGATCTCTATATCTCTCTCTCTCAGCTCCAGGCCTTGCTGCAGATCTGGCCCAAGCTGAGTCCCAGGGACGCTCTGGAGCTGCTCGACTTTAACTATCCAGACCAGTATGTCAGAGAGTACGCTGTGGGCTGCCTGAAGGATATGAGGTACTCCTCACACACTCGCACATACCTATTCCTAGTTCACTTACTGTTGTAATGACTTACTCACTGCCTCTCTCCCTCCTCTCCCCCTCTTCCTACTTCATATTCCTCTCTCCCTCCTCTCCCCCTCTTCCTACTTCATATTCCTCTCTCCACTCTTCCCCCCCCCCAGTGATGAGGAGTTGTCTCAGTACCTGCTCCAGCTGGTCCAGGTGTTACGTTATGAACCCTACTATGACTGTGCACTCACCCGATTCCTGTTGAACAGAGCTCAGTGCAACCGCAACATAGGACACTTCCTCTTCTGGCATCTCAGGTGAGCGAGAGAGACTTGTGTACATGAAAAAGCAAGAGAGAGCATGTGTGCAAAGAACAAAAATATATAGGCTGTATTTCTTTCATGGTATAATTTCAGTGAGGTGAAGTATGTTAACCAACCCCAGGTATGAGTAACTGTAGGGTGACTGCGCTGCCCCCTGCAGGTCAGAGATGCACATGCCAGCCGTCTCTGTCCAGTTCTCTCTCATCCTCGAGGCCTACTGTCGTGGCAGCATCCCTCACATTGAGGTCCTGAAGAAACAGGTAGGACCCCAACACACACGTCCTGACTCCAACCTTAAGTCATGAGTTAATCACTACAGTACATCTATTTCTGTCACCACCTATAATTCTATAGTTTCCTCTGTCAGTTCAGAATGGGGTTATTTATAAAGAAGTCAGATGACAGCAGCCTGACCTCTAACCTCTGACCTCTACTGTATTAGCCCAGACATCCGCACTGTTGGCAGCTTCCTCCCACTTCCTGTCCATCCCCTCTCCTTCCTGTTTTGGAGTTAGCTACCACACTGTGGGATGTTTCGGGAAGACCATGCTGTCATGCGTAGCATCCTTGTCATATTTGGAAGGCAATTGCATTATAGTGCATAAATACAGCATACATCCGTGGTATAATTGAATCATTATTTCATTATTACATCACGTTGTAACAACATTACGCCCCCTCTCTCCATCTAGGTGGAGGCTCTGAGCAAGCTGAAGTCTGTGAACGAGCTGATCAAGCTGGGCACCATCAAGAACGCACGCAGTAAGACCAAGGAGGCCATGCTCACCAAAGAGGCCATGAAGACTTGTCTGAGACAGAGTGGCTACACAGAGACCCTCTCTGACCTGCACTCCCCTCTCAACCCCAGTGTCCTGCTCTCTGGAATCAAGTAAGGGTCAGGGGGGAGAGGTTAGAGGGGACTGGAGAGGGTGATCTGGGAGTGGAGAGGGTGATCTGGGAGTGGAGAGGGTGATCTGGGAGTGGATGTGGTTGGATGACTTTGATTTGACACATTTTTTTATTTTTCTTGTTCTTCTCTTTTCACTTGTCTCGCCCCTCCCTGCTCTTTCCCCTCCTCCCCCTTGCCAGTGTGGAGAAGTGTCGGTACATGGACTCGAAGATGAAGCCTCTGTGGATCGTCTACAACAACAAGCTTCTGGGGGGAGACACCCTGGGAATCATCTTCAAGAACGGAGACGGTACGAGGGCTGAGGGAGGGAGGTGGCTCTAACAGAGGAAATGTAAGATCACTAAAGTTCAGGGGGAGAGAGGGAGTGGAGGAGAGTGAGAGGGAAGAATAGTGAGGTCAAGATGGAGGGATGTGTATTATGGAAGGTGAAAGAAGATGGAAGGATGAATGAAAGACTGTAATTGTGTTTCTCTCTACCTCGCTCCAGACCTGAGACAAGACATGTTGACACTGCAGATCTTGAGGTTGATGGACCTGCTATGGAAGGAGGCCAATCTGGACCTCAGGTGTGTATATTAATATGATAAGAGGTGTGTGTGTGTGTGTGTGTGTGTGTGTGCGTGTGTGTGTTTCCTCAGGCGGACTCTGTCAGTCAGGCTTGTTTGTTCCTGCTCTCTGTGGGGAAGAGGAAGCTGTGTTGGGGGGGGACCCTAAATCACCCCCAGCTAGCCTGACCTCTAACCCCCCACATCCATACCCCCAGCATCACACACACACTACCCTGCTTCTCATCCTAATCAAATCCACACACACTAGCGCTCGCTCTCATACTCTAACACACACAGACACACACATCTGGAGCCGAGCAGTGTGTGGGATTGTTTTGACAGTTGAGCTTGGGGGCAGGCCTTTAGGTTACAGGGACAAGGGTTCAGAGAGGAGAGGAGAGGAGAGGGAGGGAGCTCTGCAGAGAGGATGATAATGGTGAGGATAATGAAACCGCTGTGATGTGGTGTTTTGGAGCGTAATCATGCGTACATTCTGGTCGTGTGTCGAGACAGAGCGGGGGGGAAATTATAGGATGCATCTCAATGGTGTTTATGATGATTAATTGGAACAAAATGTTTCCTCGTGTCTGTGCAGAATTGTACCTTACGGTTGCCTAGCAACTGGGGACCGGTCAGGGCTGATCGAGGTGGTGTCGTCGGCGGATACCATCGCCAACATCCAGCTGACCAGCAGCAACGTGGCGGCCGCCGCAGCCTTCAACAAGGATGCGCTACTTAACTGGCTCAAAGAGAAGAACTCTGGGTAAGACTTTTTTCATATAAAAAATGTGTATTACTGACATATTTCATAGATACAGCGCCTTCGGAAAGTATTCAGACCCCTCAACATTTTCCATGTTACGTCACAGCCTTATTCTAAAATGATTTTAAAATATATATATTCTCATCAATCTACACACAATACCCCATAATGATAAAGCAAAAACAGGTTTTTAGAAATTTTAGCAAATGTATTAAAAACAGAAATACCTTATTTACATAAGTATTCAGACCCTTTGCTATGAGACTTGAAATTGAGCTCACGTGCATCCTGTTTCCATTGATCATCCTTGAGATGTTTCTACAACTTGATTGGAGTCCACCAGGGGTAAATTCAGTTGATTGGACATGATTTGGAAAGGCACACACCTGTCTATATAAGGTGCCACAGTTGTCAGAGTAAAAACCAAGTCATGAGGTCGAAGGAATTGTACGTAGCCCCCCGAGACAGGATTGTGTCGAGGCACAGATCTGGGGAAGGGTACCAAAAAATATCTGCAGCATTGAAGGTCCCCAAGAACACAGTGGCCTCCATCATTCCTAAATGGAAGAAGTTTGGAACCATCAAGACTCTTCCTAGAGCTGGCCGCCCGGCCAAACTGAGCAATCGGGGAGAAGGGTCTTGGTCAGGGAGGAGACCAAGAACCCGATGGTCACTCTGGTCAGAGCTCCAGAGTCAAACCCCACCTCTTTAAGGAATACCTAGGATAGGATAAAGTAATCCCTCTCACCCCCCCCCCCCCCTTAAAAGATTTAGATGCACTACTGTTCCACTGGATGTCATAAGGTGAATGCACCAATTTGTAAGTCGCTCTGGATAAGAGCGTCTGCTAAATGACTTAAATGTAAATGTAAAATGTTTATCTGTGGAGATGGAAGAACCTTCTAGAAGGACAACCATCTCTGCAGCACTCGATCAATCAGGCCTTTATGGTAGAGTGGCCAGACGGAAACCACTCCTCAGTAAAAGGCACATGACAGACCGCTTGGAGTTTGCCAAAAGGCAACTAAAGGACTCTCTGACCATGAGAAATTAGATTATCTGGTCTGATGAAACCAAGATTGAACTCTTTGGCCTTAATGCCAAGCGTCTTGTCTGGAGGAAACCTGGCACCATCCCTACGGTGAAGCATGGTGGTGGCAGCATCATGCTGTGGAGATGTTTTTCAGCAGCAGGGACTGGGAGACTAGTCAGGATTGAGGCTCCAGAGATCTCAGGACCTCAGACTGGGGGCGATGGTTCACCTTCCAACAGGACAACAACCCTAAGCACACAGCCAAGACAACACAAGAGTGGCTTCGGGACAAGTCTCTGAATGTCCTTGAGTGGCTCAGCCAAAGCCAGGACTTAAACCTGATCAAACATCTCTGGAGAGACCTGAAAATAGCTGTGCAGCGACGCTCCACATCCAACCTGAGAGCTTGAGAGGATCTGCAGAGAAGAATGGGAGAAACTCCACAAATACTGTACATGTGTGCCAAGATTGTAGCGTCATACCTTTTCTAAAAACCTGTTTTTGCTTTGTCATTATGGGGCATTGTATGTAGATTGATGATGTAAAAAAAAATACAATTTTCTACATTTTAGAATAAAGCTGTAACCTAACAAAATGTTGAATAAGTCAAGGGGTCTGAATTCTTTCCGAAGGCTCTGTATGTATATAACAGGCAACATGTTAGTGAGCTGCTATGCTTTGGCGGTGCAAACCCAGGGAAGTCTCCCACTTGGCCAACACTTTGTTCTGTGTTTGTGTATTATGCAGAGATGCTCTGGAGAAGGCGATCGAGGAGTTCACCCTGTCATGTGCAGGCTACTGCGTGGCCACCTACGTCCTGGGGATAGGTGACCGCCACAGTGACAATATCATGGTTCGCAGCACTGGACAGGTGGGTTGAGGTGCTCCCCTCTACAACAGGCTAAATCACAGAGGTTCATTTATGGTCTTTTAATGGAGCTCAGAATCAAGTTCTTAAATCCTGTGTGTCTCTCAGCTCTTCCACATAGACTTTGGGCATATCCTGGGGAACTTCAAGTCCAAGTTTGGCATCAAGAGGGAACGCGTCCCCTTCATCCTGACCCATGACTTCATCCACGTCATCCAACAGGGAAAGACGGGCAACACTGAGAAGTTTGGCAGGTGAGCTTCTGTCCCCTTTCACTACTCAGGTCAGATAATCATTTATCTATGTGCTAGTTGAGTGAGTGTATAGTGAACAGAATGTGTGTGTTGTGCCTAGTTTCCGCAATTACTGTGAACAAGCCTACCTGATTCTGAGGCGGAATGGGAACCTCTTCATCACCCTGTTTGCCCTCATGCTGACTGCTGGACTGCCCGAGCTCACCTCCGTCAAGGATATACAGTACCTAAAGGTAAGACGTACACACACACACACACACAGACACATGCAGTACATAGTTGGCCGCTTCACATGGGCTACAGTTTACATGTGCTACAGAAATGTACTGTCCAAAATAATTTATGTTATGCTGCAATAAAAGTAGTTGTTAAGGCTCTCTATTCCCCCCCCCCCCCCCCCCCCCCCCTTCTCCACCTGTAGGACTCTCTGGCCCTGGGGAAGACCGACGACGAGGCACTGAAACAGTTCCGCCAAAAGTTTGACGAGGCGCTGAGAGAGAGCTGGACCACCAAAGTCAACTGGATGGCCCACAACGTGGTCAAAGACAACCGCTCCTAGAACAAGACAGTCGCACATCCTGGAGCTAGAGGGTGAAATGTTAAAGGTCAGGAGGGTCTGAGTTCTATCCAGTGCTGGGACAACAGTGACAGTGGGGGGGTAGTTGTTGCTAAGGGGTGAAGACCAGACAGGACTGGGCCACAAAGAAGGGAATCTAGAAGGCTATCTTAAACACACATGCTCTTACAGGCTTAAATCCCCCTCCCTTTGCATTTCCTCTGGCTTTTGAAGCTGCTGTGTGCCTCCAGGCAGTCCAGCAGTCCCATTGCCTCTCCCTGATCATGTGACATATTTGTGGGTAATGTGGTTGCGAGTATTGCACTGCTCAGTGAGAGTCAGAGCCCCCCCTCTGAGTTGTGAATGGACTGCCCCCTTGGAGACTGGACTAGACTGAACCAATGAGGAAGGAAGGGGACGGGGGTGGTTTCACCCACCTATTAGCAAGACTTCTGATCTGCCTTGTGTTGAACTAAAGGGAGAGGTCAGGGTTGACCACACCCACTCAAGGCCTCACACCGTGTCTTAAAACGACGCCAAAACGTGCACATAGCCAGAGGAAGTGCGTCTTATTGGACTTTTCCTCGCAAGGCCTCCAGTTCATCTCGAAAGTGTGCCTAAAAACTGCGAGAGGATTGTATTTGTTTAGTTTTTTTAAATGTTTTTTTTATTTCCATTTTAAGATGTTATTAAGATGCTATAGGACATGTATATGTGCCAGACTACTTTTTATTTATATATATATATATATATATATATATGTGTGTGTGTGTGTGTGTGTGTGTGTGTGCGCTGCATGGCCAAATTTTTCTGGATGTCTCTTGCCGATAGCTAAACAACAACTTTCCACACTCCGCTTATGCTGTCCCCTCCTAGTAGCTAGCTATTTCCCTCACTAATGTTGTCCCCTCCTAGTAGCTAGCTATTTCGCTCACTAATGCTGTCCCCTCCTAGTAGCTAGCTATTTCCCTCACTAATGCTTTTCCCTCACTAATGCTGTCCCCTCCTAGTAGCTAGCTATTTCCCTCACTAATGCTGTCCCCTCCTAGTAGCTAGCTATTTCCCTCACTAATGCTGTCCCCTCCTAGTAGCTAGCTATTTCCCTCACTAATGTTGTCCCCTCCTAGTAGCTAGCTATTTCGCTCACTAATGCTGTCCCCTCCTAGTAGCTAGCTATTTCCCTCACTAATGCTGTCCCCTCCTAGTAGCTAGCTATTTCGCTCACTAATGCTGTCCCCTCCTAGTAGCTAGCTATTTCGCTCACTAATGCTGTCCCCTCCTAGTAGCTAGCTATTTCCCTCACTAATGCTGTCCCCTCCTAGTAGCTAGCTATTTCCCTCACTAATGCTGTCCCCTCCTAGTAGCTAGCTATTTCCCTCACTAATGCTGTCCCCTCCTAGTAGCTAGCTATTTCCCTCACTAATGCTGTCCCCTCCTAGTAGCTAGCTATTTCCCTCACTAATGCTGTCCCCTCCTAGTAGCTAGCTATTTCCCTCACTAATGCTGTCCCCTCCTAGTAGCTAGCTATTTCCCTCACTAATGCTGTCCCCTCCTAGTAGTTAGCTATTTCCTCACTAATGCTGTCCCCTCCTAGTAGCTAGCTATTTCCCTCACTAATGCTGTCCCCTCCTAGTAGCTAGCTATTTCCCTCACTAATGCTGTCCCCTCCCTAGTAGCTAGCTATTTCCCTCACTAATGCTGTCCCCTCCTAGTAGCTAGCTATTTCCCTCACTAATGCTGTCCCCTCCTAGTAGCTAGCTATTTCCCTCACTAATGCTGTCCCCTCCTAGTAGCTAGCTATTTCCCTCACTAATGCTGTCCCCTCCTAGTAGCTAGCTATTTCCCTCACTAATGCTGTCCCCTCCTAGTAGCTAGCTATTTCCCTCACTAATGCTGTCCCCTCCTAGTAGCTAGCTATTTCCCTCACTAATGCTGTCCCCTCCTAGTAGCTAGCTATTTCCCTCACTAATGCTGTCCCCTCCTAGTAGCTAGCTATTTCCCTCACTAATGCTGTCCCCTCCTAGTAGCTAGCTATTTCCCTCACTAATGCTGTCCCCTCCTAGTAGCTAGCTATTTCCCTCACTAATGCTGTCCCCTCCTAGTAGCTAGCTATTTCCCTCACTAATGCTGTCCCCTCCTAGTAGCTAGCTATTTCCCTCACTAATGCTGTCCCCTCCTAGTAGCTAGCTATTTCCCTCACTAATGTTAGCACAACTTTGGAAAAGCAGTGCTCAGCAAGCTGGGGCAAAGGACACTGTGTCCCGGTGTTGGGATACACAGATTTGCCGTGCATGCTCTCCACACTGAATAGACTATCCCAGTGATATCCAGATGGTTACCAATATTATAGTATTTCTCATGAAGGCTGTTATCCTACTTGGAGTAAAACAAACTGTAGGAAAACATTTGAGTTAATTAACATTGGAGTTAACATTGATTTGGTGGTTTAGCTCTAGAGAAGAGGTGTCCAGTGGGGGGCAGTTCAATTCGGTTACGCAACTTCAGCCATTGAGAAATGGGGTGAATTAGACCATCAAATACTGGAACCATTTGAAATACAAGGAAGAGAGCCTAAAATGTTTCTACAACTTAATTTTGTGTTCCTGCTTTGGAATGTGGATGTAACATTCCTGTGTTCCATTTAATCAAGTTATGGTTGTTGTTGGACAAACAACAGGCACAATGGGTGAGTCATCACCAGACTACCCCATGGAGGCATTATCACGACACCGTGGGGGCATTATCACGACCCCGTGGAGGCATTATCACGACCCCGTGGGGGCATTATCGCGGCCCCGTGGGGGCATTATCGCGGCCCCGTGGAGGCATTATCACGGCCCCGTGGGGGCATTATCACGGCCCCATGGAGGCATTATCACGGCCCCATGGAGATTCGGTCTTAGACATAGACTTGCCTACGGATGTCAGATCTAGTCTTTCAAAGCACCAAGCTGCTCACATGACAATAACCACAATGAATAAACGAAGCATGTTACTAAAATGCCTTTTAGGACCAAAACAAAGAAAACCTTCAGTTGATTTAGGTTTGTTTTTACTGTGTTTTAAAGAATCTGTTCAGAAATTGAATGTTTGTGTGCAAAATGTGTCGCTTTCTTTTTCAGTGTATTTGTTTTTTAAATCAGCCAAATTGGGCGGAGTTTAAGACCTATGGGAGGGGTTTGCCAGCAGAGGGCGTAACACTGCGATTCAAAGCTACTTCCTGGTTTTGTCATGAGGTGCTCTCTGTTTTGATTTTGTGCAATATCCGTATAGGAGTCTACATGATGTAAATGAACCCTTGGGCCCTAATGCCTGAGGCTATAATGGTTGTCACTGTGGGTTCATATGTATTGTTGCTGTATTTCTCCCCACCAGCCTTCTTAAGTCTCTCAGACACTGAATATGGTCAAATGTACAGGCTTTTATGCTTTCACTGTTTTTTGTTTTCATATGAGTTTTATTAAAGTTATTTTCCATCTAACTGGATTTTCCATTTGTAATACATGGAACAGTGTGTGTTCGTTCAATCACTGCAGTGCCAGTGT
The DNA here is from genome assembly GCF_034236695.1 of Oncorhynchus nerka. Taxonomy (NCBI): domain Eukaryota; kingdom Metazoa; phylum Chordata; class Actinopteri; order Salmoniformes; family Salmonidae; genus Oncorhynchus; species Oncorhynchus nerka. The sequence goes on along the minus strand of NC_088406.1, from coordinate 23,319,519 downwards.
GTCTGTGAATAAGATGTTCAGGAAATATACTACAACTTTGCAGGGCACAATGACGAGCACAGATTTGGTCCCTGTGCCTGGGATACTGTGATGAATGCAGATTGATTCCAGACCAAGATATCCTCCATTCTTTCCACTGTGGTTGTGTGAGGGAGGGAGGGAGGGAGGGAGGGAGGGAGGGAGGGAGGAGGCCCACTGCGGGGCCCATCTCTGCTCTGCTGGAGGGGACCAACATGCCTCTTTGCTGATGTCATGTGGTGGTGGTGATGCCGTACATGGTGGAGTAGCCAATGACCCTTATTGCCAGAATATGCATCCTGAATAGAACTTGGTTGTGGGTAAACGGCTAACAGGATTCAATTTGAAGATGGCAGGTAGGTCACGGTGCTATTTAGCTGTTGTTAATACCTGCAAATATCATGATTGATAGGTTGTTGTTTGTCTGCGAACATTTACGCAATGATTACCATTTTATAATTTCCCCAGCAATCTAGCTTGGGTAACAGTTGTTTACTTTAAGAACTCTGAATTTAAACGGGGAATTTTATTCAATTTTCTTCCCACACAACAAGTATTTTGTGTTTGTCCCCTATTCTCTGTCTGCAGTTGAAATAACTACTCTTGCTCTTTGTGTTTCCAGTGGGAATGATGACGAAGACCCCAGTTGAACCCATTCGCTCTGTTTGAATCTTCCTCAGTACTGTATTCACCGTCAAAACACAGCTGTTGACTCTTGACGTCAGTGAAGGCCAAACAAGTTGTTGACGGCCCTAAGTCCTGTATAAGACCATTTTCCACATCACACAGATGTCTTCAGAGGGCCTGTCTACCTTTCTCATATGTATCCTTCCCTTGTTCAAAGTTACCAATCAGGTGAATGAATTCATTAGTCCGAGCAGACCGTGTTGATGTCTGTGAATACCAAACCAGGTCAATGACAGCCTTAAATCCTAACATTAGTGACAAGCCAGAGTAGCAGATCCTGGGTGTCTAATAATCACAAGCCATTAGATGTGTATTTGTGGTGTTTGGCCAGTGACTCACGCTTGACACCAATTTCCTTTTCAATGTCCACCACCATTGAATGGTAATGTGGTTAGAGCCCTCGATCTTGGTCTCCTGGGTACGTAGGAGGCCTGTGTGATATTGAGGGGTTTCCTGCCTTCTGTAAATCTGTGTGCAATGTGTCTGTTATGGTCTATGATAACCTATAGGGAGGAGGTCAGAGACCTGGCATTGTGGTGCCTGGACAACAACCTCTTCACTCATTGTCATCAAGACGAAGGAGCTGATCGTGGACTACAGGAAACCAAGGGGCGAGCACGCCCCCGTCCACATGGGGCTCTAGTGGAGTGGTTTGAGAGCTTAAAGTTCCTTGGTGTCCACATCACTGAGGAACTAACATGGTCCACACACACCCACACAGTTGTGAAGAGGACACGACAGCGCCTCTTCCCCCTCAGGCAGCTGCAAAGAATTGCCATGGGCTCTCAGATCCTCAAAAGGTTCTACAGCTGCACCATTTAAAGCATCTTCAAAGGCTGCATCATCGCTTGGTACTGCAAGGCATCTGACCGCCAGACACTACAGAGGGTGGTGAGTATGGCCCAGTATGTCACTGGGGCCGAGCTCCCTGCCATCCAAGACCTCTACCAGGCAGTCAGAGGAAGGTCCAAACAATTGTCGAAGACTCCAGCCACCCAAGCAATAGACTGTTCTCTCTGCTACCGCACGGCATGCGGTGCCATTGCACCAAGTCTAGAACCAACAGGACCCTGAACATCAAAAAGAAAGGAAGACCAAGGCCCTGAACAGCTTCAAACCCCAAGCTAAATGGCTACCCAGACGACCTGCATTGACCCTTTTCTTGCACTGACTATGCACATACACTGGATGTGCATACTTACACTGACACCCCAACACAGACACACTACATACGCCCACCCACACACTCACACAACACTCGCGCACATGCATTCTGATGTCACGCACACTTTCACACTAACCCCATAAGCTACTGCTACTGTCTTATCTGTCCTGTTCCCTAGTAACTTTACCCCTAGCTATTTTATGGATTTATACATCCATGTCCCTGTCCCGTTCTGTCCCAGTCCCGTTCTGTCCTGTTCCCTAGTAACTTTACCCCTAGCTATTTTATGGATTTATACATCCATGTCCCAGTCCCGTTCTGTCCCAGTCCCGTTCTGTCCTTTTCCCTATTAACTTTACCCCTAGCTATTTTATGGATTTATACATCCATGTCCCAGTCCCGTTCTGTCCCAGACCCGTTCTGTCCTGTTCCCTAGTAACTTTACCCTTAGCTATTTTATGGATTTATACATCCATGTCCCAGTCCCGTTCTGTCCCAGTCCCGTTCTGTCCTGTTCCCTAATAACTTTACCCCTAGCTATTTTATAGATTTATACATCCATGTCCCAGTCCCGTTCTGTCCCAGTCCCGTTCTGTCCTGTTCCCTAGTAACTTTACCCCTAGCTATTTTATGGATTTATACATCCATGTCCCAGACCCGTTCTGTCCTGTTCCCTAGTAACTTTACCCCTAGCTATTTTATGGATTTATACATCCATGTCCCAGACCCGTTCTGTCCCAGTCCCGTTCTGTCCTGTTCCCTAGTAACTTTACCCCTAGCTATTTTATGGATTTATACATCCATGTCCCAGTCCCGTTCTGTCCTGTTCCCTAGTAACTTTACCCCTAGCTATTTTATGGATTTATACATCCATGTCCCAGTCCCGTTCTGTCCTGTTCCCTAGTAACTTTACCCCTAGCTATTTTATGGATTTATACATCCATGTCCCAGTCCCGTTCTGTCCCGTTCTGTCCTGTTCCCTAGTAACTTTACCCCTAGCTATTTTATGGATTTATACATCCGTGTCCCAGTCCCGTTCTGTCCTGTTCCCTAGTAACTTTACCCCTAGCTATTTTATGGATTTATACATCCATGTCCCAGTCCCGTTCTGTCCCAGTCCCGTTCTGTCCTGTTCCCTAGTAACTTTACCCCTAGCTATTTTATGGATTTATACATCCATGTCCCAGTCCCGTTCTGTCCTGTTCCCTAGTAACTTTACCCCTAGCTATTTTATGGATTTATACATCCATGTCCCGTTCTGTCCCAGTCCCGTTCTGTCCTGTTCCCTAGTAACTTTACCCCTAGCTATTTTATGGATTTATACATCCATGTCCCAGACCCGTTCTGTCCCAGTCCCGTTCTGTCCTGTTCCCTAGTAACTTTACCCCTAGCTATTTTATGGATTTATACATCCATGTCCCAGTCCCGTTCTGTCCCAGTCCCGTTCTGTCCTGTTCCCTAGTAACTTTACCCCTAGCTATTTTATGGATTTATACATCCATGTCCCAGTCCTGTTCTGTCCCAGACCCGTTCTGTCCTGTTCCCTAGTAACTTTACCCCTAGCTATTTTATGGATTTATACATCCATGTCCCAGTCCCGTTCTGTCCCAGACCCGTTCTGTCCTGTTCCCTAGTAACTTTACCCTTAGCTATTTTATGGATTTATACATCCATGTCCCAGTCCCGTTCTGTCCCAGTCCCGTTCTGTCCTGTTCCCTAATAACTTTACCCCTAGCTATTTTATAGATTTATACATCCATGTCCCAGTCCCGTTCTGTCCCAGTCCCGTTCTGTCCTGTTCCCTAGTAACTTTACCCCTAGCTATTTTATGGATTTATACATCCATGTCCCAGACCCGTTCTGTCCTGTTCCCTAGTAACTTTACCCCTAGCTATTTTATGGATTTATACATCCATGTCCCAGTCCCGTTCTGTCCCAGTCCCGTTCTGTCCTGTTCCCTAGTAACTTTACCCCTAGCTATTTTATGGATTTATACATCCATGTCCCAGTCCCGTTCTGTCCTGTTCCCTAGTAACTTTACCCCTAGCTATTTTATGGATTTATACATCCATGTCCCAGTCCCGTTCTGTCCTGTTCCCTAGTAACTTTACCCCTAGCTATTTTATGGATTTATACATCCATGTCCCAGTCCCGTTCTGTCCCGTTCTGTCCTGTTCCCTAGTAACTTTACCCCTAGCTATTTTATGGATTTATACATCCGTGTCCCAGTCCCGTTCTGTCCTGTTCCCTAGTAACTTTACCCCTAGCTATTTTATGGATTTATACATCCATGTCCCAGTCCCGTTCTGTCCCAGTCCCGTTCTGTCCTGTTCCCTAGTAACTTTACCCCTAGCTATTTTATGGACTTATACATCCATGTCCCAGTCCCGTTCTGTCCTGTTCCCTAGTAACTTTACCCCTAGCTATTTTATGGATTTATACATCCATGTCCCGTTCTGTCCCAGTCCCGTTCTGTCCTGTTCCCTAGTAACTTTACCCCTAGCTATTTTATGGATTTATACATCCATGTCCCAGACCCGTTCTGTCCCAGTCCCGTTCTGTCCTGTTCCCTAGTAACTTTACCCCTAGCTATTTTATGGATTTATACATCCATGTCCCAGTCCTGTTCTGTCCCAGTCCCGTTCTGTCCCGTTCTGTCCTGTTCCCTAGTAACTTTACCCCTAGCTATTTTATGGATTTATACATCCATGTCCCAGACCCGTTCTGTCCCAGTCCCGTTCTGTCCTGTTCCCTAGTAACTTTACCCCTAGCTATTTTATGGATTTATACATCCATGTCCCAGTCCTGTTCTGTCCCAGTCCCGTTCTGTCCTGTTCCCTAGTAACTTTACCCCTAGCTATTTTATGGATTTATACATCCATGTCCCAGTCCCGTTCTGTCCCGTTCTGTCCTGTTCCCTAGTAACTTTACCCCTAGCTATTTTATGGATTTATACATCCATGTCCCAGTCCCGTTCTGTCCCGTTCTGTCCTGTTCCCTAGTAACTTTACCCCTAGCTATTTTATGGATTTATACATCCATGTCCCAGACCCGTTCTGTCCTGTTCCCTAGTAACTTTACCCCTAGCTATTTTATGGATTTATACATCCATGTCCCAGACCCGTTCTGTCCTGTTCCCTAGTAACTTTACCCCTAGCTATTTTATGGATTTATACATCCATGTCCCAGTCCCGTTCTGTCCTGTTCCCTAGTAACTTTACCCCTAGCTATTTTATGGATTTATACATCCATGTCCCAGACCCGTTCTGTCCTGTTCCCTAGTAACTTTACCCCTAGCTATTTTATGGATTTATACATCCATGTCCCAGACCCGTTCTGTCCTGTTCCCTAGTAACTTTACCCCTAGCTATTTTATGGATTTATACATCCATGTCCCAGACCCGTTCTGTCCTGTTCCCTAGTAACTTTACCCCTAGCTATTTTATGGATTTATACATCCATGTCCCAGTCCCGTTCTGTCCTGTTCCCTAGTAACTTTACCCCTAGCTATTTTATGGATTTATACATCCATGTCTTATACAATTCTTATACAAACACTAGCGACTATAACTTTCTAGGCAAAACATACAAATGGTTTAATTACAATCAAAAACTCTGATTTTAGTCAAATAATTTACCGGGAACTGAACAACGGCCTCCTGCATTGCAGGCAAGAATTGTACCACTGAACCACGAATGCAATATGGATACCCAAGACTCTCCGCAAAATAAACCCACTTTACATTTGTCTGTATTCGTAACTCCAACATCGAGACTACAAAAATAGCCCTAACTTAAAAGGTTCCAGCTATTATTCTCCCATTCCAAATTAATTAGCAGTCAAACAAAAAAATCGACATTTATAGACTAGGAAACAGATCTTGTGCCTTTTAATAAAAGTAGATTATGTTTACTCATGCAACATATTTCTAAAACTTTACTACATCACATTAATCACGTACTGATAATTAGTTTGATGGAAAACCTTAGGCTTTGTACAAAATTATAAATTACGTCTAGATTTCCTCTTACTTTTACAGCCGCACAATCCTTTTTTCTGTCCCAGTCCCGTTCTCTCTGTTTCCTCCTCCTGCTGCTCTGTCCTCCAGCACCGCCATCAAGAACTCATCTCTTATACACATTCTCTTTTCATTTTCCCCTTTATAATACTGGAAATCTCTCCTAGGCCTCGGTCTATTTTTCTTCTTCCATGTGTGTGTTCTCACTTTCTACCGCTCTCACAATCTACGTGTATGGATTTCTATGATCTATGTCTGTGCTGTTTATCGTTACCTAGTTACAATCTACGTGTATGTATTTCTATGATCTATGTATGTGCTGTTTATCGTTACCTAGTTACAATCTACGTGTATGGATTTCTATGATCTATGTCTGTGGTGTTTATCGTTACCTAGTTACAATCTACGTGTATGGATTTCTATGATCTATGTATGTGCTGTTTATCGTTACCTAGTTACAATCTACGTGTATGTATTTCTATGATCTATGTATGTGCTGTTTATCGTTACCTAGTTACAATCTACGTGTATGGATTTCTATGATCTATGTCTGTGCTGTTTATCGTTACCTAGTTACAATCTACGTGTATGGATTTCTATGATCTATGTATGTGCTGTTTATCGTTACCTAGTTACAATCTACGTGTATGGATTTCTATGATCTATGTCTGTGCTGTTTATCGTTACCTAGTTACAATCTACGTGTCTGTATTTCTATGATCTATGTCTGTGCTGTTTATCGTTACCTAGTTACAATCTACGTGTCTGTATTTCTATGATCTATGTCTGTGCTGTTTATCGTTACCTAGTTACAATCTACGTGTCTGTATTTCTATGATCTATGTATGTGCTGTTTATCGTTACCTAGTTACAATCTACGTGTCTGTATTTCTATGATCTATGTCTGTGCTGTTTATCGTTACCTAGTTACAATCTACGTGTATGGATTTCTATGATCTATGTATGTGCTGTTTATCGTTACCTAGTTACAATCTACGTGTCTGTATTTCTATGATCTATGTCTGTGCTGTTTATCGTTACCTAGTTACAATCTACGTGTATGGATTTCTATGATTTCTCTTCCCTGGAAACGTTATCAAAAGCTTTGCCTATCGATCGGACATTAGATCTCACTTCCACATCTATCAGTTATTACCCAGGGGACATGCATCCCTGGTTAAACTCGGGTTGTATTTATCCAATCTCACTCCGCTATTTTAAGTTTCCCTCCCACTTTTTTGGATATTATTTCTTTCAGTATTGAATAGGTTCAGTTATTCCGTTCGCCTAGGATTACCTTGCCTTCTCACCAAGCCTAATTTATCCTCACCTGTATGTCTTTTGAATTAATGGCTATCCTATTTGTACAAAACGACCGTCCTATCTAACAAAACTTACTATATCCCACCCTTAATAACCCTTCGGCTAGCAAAGCCAGAATCTATTAAGTTAAATTTTTGTTTTACGGTAGTGCACCTACCACATGTCACACACAATCCTTGTATATTGGTCATACAGGTAACCCAAAACATCTGTTTGAAATAGCGAAGCTCCTATTATTGATCAATTCTAAATTTTAGAACATCAAATCAAAGATAACTTACATCATTCCTCCCAAATTCGAGAATAAAGACTATTTACCGTCGTCTTGTAGACTGGGAAAGGCAATGCCGGTTCGATTCTGTCACCGTCTATGTTGACCTTAGATAACATATGCCGGCCTGTTCTTTAACCTCAATTCAGAGGCCAGGTCTTTAAATAACGGGACTAGACCCGCCCGTGCACAGTTTTCGGCGTAACCTTCTGACGACAGAGGCAGGTCTTGGATATCGGCTCAAAGGACCAATTGTTAATGTAATTTCATAATTCCAATATGTTTTCATTAATTGAATTCACTTAGTCTATTTTATGAGAATTTGTAAGATTCTTATTTGCATAAAATAGACAGAGACCAGTCTAATCGAAATTAGATAATAGTATTTATTCTCGGAGCGCGCTGCCATGTAACCACGAACAACAGTTTATATACAAAATGTGATGTCATAGGTTATGAAACGTCCCTCCTCCTATCGACCAGGACCAGAACGGGTTCAATAGTTTATTCCAACCCACTAGCTCGCTCACTCCAAACACACACTTATCTAGATTAACTTCTGGAATCTTCACCTTCATCCATCACTATTTAGAAGACAGTTCCAGATAATGGAAAACCCAGGAAAACACTCTCTGCCTTATCTAAACATCCCAGAGCTAAGTTGAGTAGCTTCAACCATAGGTTAACGACCCTTTCTGCTTACTTAAAACCCACAATTACAGTTTAATTACCCCCTGTTTCATGCTCCACAATCCCTTCCTTATGAATTAATGTTATTAATCAGATATAATAAAACAGAGTATAAGTTTCATTAGTTATAGTTCTATTTAAAATGTAGATATTGTTTAGTCATTCTTCATAAAATTCCTAACAGCTGCACATTGACTGGTTATTTTTTTTACACTTTATTATTATTCGCGTCACTACTTCCATTTATTACATGTTTTATCTTTAACTCTTGCATTGTTGGAAAAGGACACGCAAGTAAGCATTTCACTGTTTATGGGGAAGCAGGTAGCCTAGTGGTTAGAGCTTTGGGCCAGTAACCGAAAGGTTGCTAGATCAAATCCCAGAGCTGACAAGGTAAAATCCTGTCATTCTGCCTATGAATAAGGCAGATAAGCCACTGTTCCCTCTAGGCCATCATTGTAAATACAAATTTGTTCTTAACTGCCTTGTCTAGTAAAATAAATAACTGTTGTTTATAAAGCATGTGACAAATAGGATTTGACCTGTGTTACTTCATTTGGAATATCTGTTGAGCTTTGATCTAGTGTTCAAAAATAGCCCTACATTCAATTTTTTGTTGAGGTATTATAAAATAAAGGGTACAGGAATAGAATTGCATCCCCCGACCCACCCCTGTCTGTCTCTATGCTGCAATAGTCTATGTGCCGGGGGGCTAGGGTCAGTCTGTTATATCTGGTGTCCTGTGTGAATGCAAGTATGCTCCCTCTAATTTATTGGGCGGCAGGTAGCCTGGCACGTAGGAGCTTTGGGCCAGTAACCGGAAGGTTGCTGAAACGAGTCCCTGAGCCGCCAAGGTCAAAATCTGTCGCAAGGCAGTTAACCACTAACAACAATTGCTCCCCAGGCACGGATGACGTGAATGTCAATTAAGGCAGCTCCCTCACCTTCTTGATTCAGAGGAGGTTTGCTAAATGCAGTAGAAACATTTCGGTTGAAAGTAGTCAGTTGTGATTGGGAGTCCCATAGGGCGGCGCACAATTGGTTCGGCCGGGGTATGCCGTCAATGTAAATAATTGACTTGCCTAGTTAAATAAAATGTATTACAAAATATGACTTCCAGGAATGACCAGCAGAGGGAGCCATGGTACTTATTTAGGCCTCTCCCAGTAACGGAATAGACAAGACTAGCTCATTTTTCAGACAGCAATTCACATCATGGCAAATCCTATACGCACGTTCATAAATCATACATTGCACATCCATACGCATGTTAAAAACATGCCAACATGTTCACCTGATTAATGCTCTCTTCACTGTGACCTTTATACCTGGGCATGGCTGACACCTGCGGCTCCAGTCATGGACTAATCAATCAGAAGTCCATTAATCAATGATACCACGGAAGCCTGCAGTTATGCAGAATAGGAGCTATTGTGCAACCACACTGAACAAAATATAAACACAAAATGTAAAGGGATGGTTTCATGAGCTGAAATAAGTTACCAGAAATGTTATGTACATACATTTGTTTACATCCCTGTTAATGAGCATTTCTCCTTTCCCAAGGTAATCCATCCACCTGACAGGTGTGGTATATCAAGAAGCTGATTAAAAAGCACGATCATTACACAGGTGCAACTTGTGCTGGGGGCAATAAAAGGCCACTATGTGCTTTTTTTTGTCACACAACACAATGCCACAGATGTTTCAAGTTTTCAGGGAGCGTGCCATGGGACCACACAGCCGTCATACCACTCAGGAAGGAGACGCGTTCTGTCTCCTAGAGATGAACGTACTTTGGTGCAAAAAGTGCAAATCAATTCCAGAACAACAGCAAAGGACCTTGTGAAGATGATGGATGAAACAGGTACAAAGTATCTATATCCACAGTAAAACAAGCCCTATATCGACAACCTGAAAGGCCGCTCAGCAAGGAAGAAGCCAGTGCTCCAAAACCGCCATAAAATAGCCAGACTACGGTTTGCAACTTCACATGTTGACAAAGATCATACTTTTTGGAGAAATGTCCTCTGGTCTGATGAAACAAAATAGGACTGTTTGGCCATAATGACCATTGTTATGTTTGGAGGGAAAAGGGGAAGGCTTGCAAGCTGAAGAACACCATCCCAACTGTGATGCATGGGGATAGCAGCATAATGTTGTGGGGGTGCTTTGCTGCAGGAGGGACTGGTGCACTTCACAAAAGAGATGGCATCATGAGGGAGGAAAATTGTGGATATATTGAAGCAACCTCATGACATCAGTGAGGAAGTTAAAGCTTGGTCACAAATGGGTCTTCCAAATGGACAATGACCCCAAGCATACTTCCAAAATGGTGGCAAAATGGCAACAAAGTCAAGTTATTGGAGTGGCCATCACAAAGCCCTGACCTCAATCCTATAGAACATTTGTGGGCAGAACTGAAAAACGTGTGCGAGCAAGGAGGCCTACAAAGCTGACTCCGTTACACCAGCTCTGTCAGGAGGAATAGGCCAAAATTCACCCAACTTAGTGGGAAGCATGTGGAAGGCTACTGAAATGTTTGTCCCATGTTAAACAATTTTAAAGGCAATGCTACCAAATACTAATTGAGTGTATGTAAACTTCTGACCCACTGGGAATGTGATTAAAGAATGAAATAATTCTCTATTCTGACATTTCACATTCTTAAAATAAATTGGTGATCCTAACTAACCTAAAACAGGTTATATTTACTAGGATTAAATGTCAGGAATTGTGAAAAACATTTTAAATATATTTGGCTAAGGTGTATGTAAACTTCCAACTTCAACTGTACATGTCAGATGTCAGTACATCCAGTCACCCAAGTCAGACTGTTCTCTACTATCACATGGCGAGCGGTACTGGAGCTCCAAGTCTAGGACTAAAAGGCTCCTTAACAGCTCCTACCCCGAAGCCACAATGTATCAAATGGCCACCGGACTATTTACATTAACACCCCCATGTGTTTTGTACACTGCTACTGCTTGCTGTTAATCTATACATTGTCACTTCACCCCTACCTACTGTGGCAGACCACAGGGTTTGGTCAAGACGTTTACACAGATCAGACACGGACAGAGCAGGATTAGCTCAGTTTCAAGGGTGTTTATTTAAATAATAAATCAAAAAAGAAAAGGATAGGTCTCCCCCATGAGACCCTCTCCAGGATTCCGTCTTCTGGGCTCCGGGTCTTGCTGTATCAGGTCGGGCACAAAAACTGACCTCATACCTCTGCAACCGTCCCCAACTATACAAGAGTCCTTTCTTCCCCCCCACTCTCTCCCTGTGTGCTGCCCTTCTGGCAGCTTTATGGGCCTTGCACAGCTGTTTAGCAATCAGCCCTTGATTACTCACAAACTCCCAATAAGGCCAGAGAGCCAGTCGAGACCTGGCATGTCCAGCAGATGGAGCCATCGTCTCATGATGTATACTCCGTCTGTCACCAGGCCTTGACGAGTCTCCCCCTGGTGGCTGACCTGTTGTTTGCCACACTACATGTACAAATTACCTCAACTAACCTGTACCCCCGAACACTGACTCGGTGCCGGTACCCCCTGTATATAGCCTCGTTGTTATTTTATTGTGTTACTTTTTTATTCTTTTTTACTTCAATTTATTTGGTAAATATTTTCCTAACTCTTCTTGAACTGCACTGTTGGTAAAGGTCTTGTAAGTAAGCATATCACTGTAAGGTCTACACTGACATAGTTTGATTTGATACGTACAACAACTAGGTCACGTGGGCAAGCAGTGCTGATGTCATGATTGTGAACAGTGCGTCATGGTGGGGTTATGGTATGAGCAGGCATAAACTACGGACAACGAAAACAATGGCAATTTGAATGCACAGAGATACCATGACGAGATCCTGAGGCCCATTGCCATGCCTTTTATCCGCCGCCGTCACCTCATGTTTCAGCAAGGATCTGTACACCATTCCTGGGAGATGAAAAAGTTCCAGTTCTTCCATGGCCTGTATAACCATCAGACATGTTACCCAATGGGCTGCTTGGAAGGCTCTGGATTGACATGTACAACAGTGTGTTTCAGTTCCTGTCAATATCCAGCAACTTCAGAAAGCCATTGGAGAGGCAAATAAATGCGGTCCTAATAAATGGACATTTTGGATATACTGTATATGGACGGAATGAATCAAACAAAAGGACCATTTGTGATGTTTATGGGAAATATTGGAGTGCCAACAAAAGAAGCTTGTCAAAGGTAAGGCATGAATTATATTTTTATTCCTGCGTTTTGTGTCGCGCCTGCAGGGTTGAAATATGTTTCTCTCTCTTTGTTTACTATGGTGCTATCCTCAGATAATAGCATCGTTTGCTTTCGCCGAAAAGCCTTTTTGAAATCTGACATGTTGGCTGGATTCACAACACGTGTAGCTTTAATTTGGTATCTTACGTGTGTGATTTCAAGAAAGTTTGATTTTTATAGTAATTTATTTAAATTTGGCGCTCTGCATTTTCCCTGGCTTTTGGCCAAGTGGGACGCTACCGTTCCAGAGAGGTTTTTAACCTCATTGAGCATTCTGCACTGTGCTCTTACAGTCATCTTTGCAGGACGCCTACTCCTAGGGAGAGTAGCAACAAGTGTTGAATTTTCTTCATTTATAGACAATTTGTCTTACCGTGGACTGTTGAACATCAAGGCTTTCAGAGGTACTTTTGTAACCCTTTCCAGCTTTATGCAAGTCAACAATTCTTAATCCTAGGTCTTCTGAGATCTCTTTTGTTCGAGACATGGTTCACATCAGGCAATGCTTCTTGTGAATAGCAAACTCAAATTTTGTGAGTGTTTTTTATAGATCAAGGCAGCTCTAACCATCATCTCCAATTTTGTCTCATTGATTGGACTCCAGGTTAGCTGACTCCTGACTCCAATTAGCTTTTGGAGAAGTCATTAGCCTCGGGGTTCACATACTTTTTCCATCCTATACTGTGAATGTTTAAATTATGTATTCAATATAGACAACCAAAATAAAAATGTGTGTCTTATTAGTTCAAGCACACTATGTTTGTCTGTTGTTGTAACTTAGATGAAGATCAGATCAAATTTGATGACCAATTTATGCAGAAATCCAGGTAATTCCAAAGGGTTCATGTACCTTTTCTTTCCACTGTGTAATTTAACCACTGATTTTATATAACATATTGCATGGACTGCATTGCTTAATCATATCTTTCCATAAATGTTCCTATGGTGAGATGCTCCCAGATCTACGATAAATAGAATACATTGTACAGTAATATTGGGGTGTGCTTTAAATGGAGAGGATTTCTGGTTAAATAAATCTGTTCTGTCACTAAGTACTGCTGGTAAGAGAGACACAACCACCATCTAGTTGTTCTGCTGCAGTGACTCACTTCTCAGCCTACTTATGGAATCCCACCGATCCCACTGGGGTCTAGGTCCACTCGGTCTCTGGGTACAGGACACTCGAAAAGGATGTGTCATAGTGTGAGTGTGTATTGTGTGACATAAACAGTGATTTTTTAAAATTAAGAACTCAGTCTGGTTCTCAACTTACTGTTGACAGTTAGAATAGTAGAAAACACAAGGTGCAATTTGATTGTGCATCAGCAGTTTTTCTCTTGTTATATCCAGTCACTGACAGTCACTCAATTAGCCCATGTCAGCTAACATTTTTTAGATTGGTAAGTTAGTCTAGCCAGCTATCTAAACATATCTAATCATGGTTGAATTATCGACCGGCTTCGAAAGGCAAGTGCCCAGGGGCCCTGACCTCTAGGGGGGCCCCATTGATTTTGTTAGTCACTCTCACTCAGATATCATATTAACATGGCAAAAGTCATGCAAAATGTGTAGAATTGCAGGAAATTAGCTTAAAAACTGCAAAAGATGTATCTCGACTCTATGACAAGTAATGCAGAATTGCAGGAAATTGCCTGTAAAACTGCAAATGTTTCTCTCCGCCGCATGGAAAAATGTGTAGATTTACATCAAACTTGCTTTATAACTGCCACATTTTCTCTTCACAGTAAAGATGGGGACTAATTAAATATTTTTTCCTCGAGGTGGGGGGCCTCCAAACCAAATCTCACTTCAACCCCCAAGAAGCTAGGGCCGGCCCTGTATGTAGGTTCATTTAGGTTAATTTAGAAACCTCAAAGTAAGCCCTTTTTTCTATTGTTTTCATTGTAGGCTACCATGGATTGTAGGCTACCATGGATTGTAGCACTACTGTTAAATAAAAGTAACTAACAATAGACCACTAAAGCACAATGTAATCTGAGTTATATCACTTATTGTAGTTTGATCAAAACTTTAGTGACAATTTACACTTTTTTTCAATTTGTAATTTATAAAATAATGTGTATGTCTAAAGATAATGATTCAATAATTCCACTCTGAAGCCATATAATTGTATTAAATGTATTAGAATCATAAATTTCTAATCTGATGTGTGTAGTTTTAGTCAGAATTAGAACAAGGACCTTTTGTTTCTTTTTAGTATGTAAGCAGAGTGCAAGTGTGAAACAAATGATAAGAGGAGCTATCGACAGACATGCTGGAATACTGTGTTCCTTACAGGACATTCTGTCTCCACCTGTGGAGGGGAGATACTGTTAGGCAGAAAATGATGAAACATGTTGCAGAATAAACAAGGTATCTGTGTAGTGGAAAAACACAGACTGTCTAAGCAAGGCGTAGTTTAAGATTTGAACTTGTATGTATGTGCGTAGGATATCTGCTGTTTGTGTGAAGGTATGTGCGTAAGGAGCCGGTATAAAATGGATGTTTTTCTACAATGGACTAGAACGTTCTTGTGAATAAACACCCTGATTTTTGTAGGCTGGGACTCTTGTCTGCTTCATTCAACCAGCATCTTACAAACTCTGGGTTGCAGACTGAGTAGATTATGTCAACAAAAACATTCAAACATAATCAATGAAAAATCTTCCAAGGAAAAACACACATCTTCTTCTCCAGATGAAACAAGAACACAATAGGATAATCTTTAAACTACAACAAACATAAATCACGGTTTTGTCACCCTCTTAGTGGTTCTTTCAGCACAGCTTCTCTCTCTCGGTGGCCATCTTCCAGAGATAGTTTCCCCCTTCTCTTCTGGTTCCATTCTCTCTTTTATAGGGGAAGGAGAGTATCTCATTAGTACCGTCAGCTGTGCTTAATTGACTCTGGTTACCTTGTCTCCCAGGCTCTGTTGGGCAACTATCCATGAGCCCAGCCTGCCCTCTAGTGGTCCGTCCACAATTAATTGAAGTTTATGAACATTGATAACAAAATTCACATAACAGTAATTTCACCACTGACTGATGTTTTGGACCATCTCCATTTATAGCTAGTAGATTGTAACAGGCTCATTCGATGCTCCATTAGCCGTTACAGGCAGTGGCGACCCGTCATTTTGAGCCCCACACTTTTATGGGGGGGGGGGGGGGGGATTTCCTGTTTTGCATGTTATTTTGGCATTAATACGTGTCACATATCAGTTTGCAAACAATGTAAAAAAAATATATGAATCATTGAGTTAATAAAGCCGCATACAAACATGGTCTCTTTTTTGCTTTCTTAAGTAAGGCAGCTCCAAAATGCAGGTGTTTCAGCCCAGCTCAGTGCTTTCTGTAGTGGTGGGACAAGCCAGCAGATTGTGTTATTGTGGGAAGGTGTTTTATGTTTTTATGTTTTGTAATGTTTCAAAGGTCTATTGTTATACCGGCATCTACGTATGCTCATGTCTAGCTGGTTAATGTATGTAATGTAAGGTTGGGGTAAATTAACTGAATGTCAGACCATTCTGACGTGCAGCTAGCTATGTCATATTTTACACTCAAATTAAGTCTCTGAAAAGTGTGTGTGTGTGTGAGTGTGTAAATCAAGTCAAAAAAATTGTCACATACACATGGTTATGTAACGGCTGTCGTAGGTGGAAGAAGGTGAGGACCAAAGCGCAGCGTGGTAAGCGTTCATGATTATTTAATAGAACAGAACACTGAATGACAAAAACAACAAGAGAACAAAATAAAACCGAAAGAGTTCTGTCTGGTGCAGCCACAAAACAGAGAGCAACTACCCACACCCATAGTGGGAAAACAGGCTGCCTAAGTATGGTTCTCAATCAGAGACAACGATTGCCAGCTGCCTCTGATTGGGAACCATACCAGGCCAAACACAGAAATATAAAACATAGAATGCCCACCCCAACTCACGCCCTGACCAAACTAAAACAAAGGTCAGGACGTGAC
Organism: Oncorhynchus nerka; assembly: GCF_034236695.1. Taxonomy (NCBI): domain Eukaryota; kingdom Metazoa; phylum Chordata; class Actinopteri; order Salmoniformes; family Salmonidae; genus Oncorhynchus; species Oncorhynchus nerka. The sequence goes on along the minus strand of NC_088406.1, from coordinate 23,303,103 downwards.
AGGTTAGCAGATGTTAATGCGAGTGTAGCGAAATGCTTGTGCTTCTAGTTCCGATAATGCAGTAATATCCAACGAGTAATCTAAAGTAACAATTTCACAACAACTACCTTATACACACAAGTGTAAAGAAATGAATAAGAATATGTACATTAAAAAAATAATGAATGAGTGATGGTATAGAACGGCATAGGCAAGATGCAGTAGATGGTAGAGTACAGAATATACATATGAGGTGAGTAATGTAGGGTATGTAAACATTATATGAAGTGGCATTGTTTAAAGTGGCTAGTGATACATGTATTACATCAATTTTCCCATTATTAAAGTGGCTGGAGTTGAGTCAGTATGTTGGCAGCAGCCACTCAATGTTAGTGATGGCTGTCTGATGGCCTTGAGATAGAAGCTGTTTTTCAGTCTCTCGGTCCCTGCTTTGATGCACCTGTACTGACCTCGCCTTCTGGATGATCGTGGAGTGAACAGGCAGTGGCTCGGGTGGTTGTTGTCCTTGATGATATTTTTGGCCTTCCTGTGACATCGGGTGGTGTAGGTGTCCTGGAGGGCAGGTAGTTTGCCCCTGGTGATGCGTTGTGCAGACCTCACTACCCTCTGGAAAGCCTTACGGTTATGGGCGGAGCAGTTGCCGTACCAGGCGGTGATACAGCCTGACAGGATGCTCTCGATTGTGCATCTGTAGAAGTTTGAGGGTTTTTGGTGACAAGCCAAATTGTTTCAGCCTCCTGAGGTTGAAGAGGCACTGCTGCGCCTTCTTCACCACGCTGTCTGTGTGGGTGGACCATTTCAGTTTGTCTGTGATATGTACGCCGAGGAACTTAAATTTCTGCCCTCTCCACTACTGTCCCATCGATGTGGATAGGGGGGTGTTCCCTCTGCTGTATCCTGAAGTCCACGATCATCTCCTTTGTTTTGTTGACGTTGAGGATGAGGTTATTTTCCTGACACCACACTCCGAGGGCCCTCACCTCCTCCTTGTAGGCCGTCTCATCGACACTGTGGTGTCGTCTGCAAACTTGATGATTGAGTTGGAGGCGTGCATGGCCACGCAGTCATGGGTGAACAGGGAGTACAGGAGAGGGCTGAGAACGCACCCCTGTGGGGCCCCAGTGTTGAGGATCAGCGGGGTGGAGATGTTACTTACCCTCACCACCTGAGGGCGGCCCGTCAGGAAGTCCAGGACCCAGTTGCACAGGGCGGGGTCGAGACCCAACACACCAGCCAACTGGTCTGCGCATGCTCTGAGGACGCGGCTGGGGATGCCATCTGGGCCTGCAGCGGGGGTTGAGGTTGAAGAGGCACTGCTAGGCAGGGAGCAACAAAATTGAGTCGTGGTCAGCTTTTCCGAAAGGAGGGCAGGGGAGGGCCTTATATGCGTTGCGGAAGTTAGAATAACAATGATCTAGGGTTTTGCCAGGCCTGGTTGCGCAATCGATATTCTGATAGAATTTATGGAGCCTTGTTTTCAGATTAGCCTGGTTAAAAACCCCAGCTACAATAAATGCAGCCTCAGGATATGTGGTTTCCAGTTTACATAGAGTCCAATGAAGTTCTTTCAGGGCCTTCGATGTGTCTGCTTGGGGGGGGGGGGAATATACACGACTGTGATTATGATCGAAGAGAATTCTCTAGGTAGATAATGCGGTCTGCATTTGATTGTGAGGAATTCTAAGCCTGGTGAACAGAAGGACTTGAGTTCCTGTATGTTGTTATGATCACACCACGTCTCGTTAATCATAAGGCATACCCCCCCCGCCCTTCTTCTTACCAGAAATATGTTTGTTTCTGTCGGGGCGATGCGTGAAGAAACCAGCTGGCTGTACCGACTCCGATAGCGTGTCTCGAGTGAGCCATGTTTCCTTGAAACAAAGATTGTTACAGTCTCTGATGTTTCTCTGGAATGCAACCCTTGCTCTGATTTCGTCTACCTTGTTGTCAAGAGACTGGACATTGGCGAGTAGTATGTTGGGAGCGGTGCGCGATGTGCCCGTCTACGGAGCCTGACCAGAAGACCGCTCCGTCTGCCCCTCTACGGCATCGTTGTTTCTGGTCGCCGGCTGGGATCCAGTCCATTGTCCTGGCTGGTGGGCCAAACAGAGGATCCGCTTCGGGAAAGTCATATTCCTGGTTGGAATGTTGGTGAGTTGACGTTGCTCTTATATCCAATAGTACCTCCCGACTGTATGTAATAAAACCTAAGATTACCTGGGGTAACAATGTAAGAAATAACACATAAAAAACGAAATATTGCATAGTTTCCTAGGAACTCGAAGCGAGGCAGCCATCTCTGTCGGTGTCAAAAATTCACTGACAGAGTGTCACGCTCGCTATCCTCAAACTCCCTGTCATAAATCAACCAAGGCGCAGAGTGCATGTAGTTCCACATCTTTTAATGAAAGTGAAACCGAAATAACCAAAAAACAAACAGGTAAACAGCAAAGAGCGTGACGCAACCGAGGTGCACACAAACACACGGAAAAATAATTACCCACGAAACACAGGTGGGAAAAGGCTACCTAAGTATGGTTCTCAATCAGAGACAACATTGACAGCTGCCTCTGATTGGGAACCATACCAGGCCAAACACATAGAAATAGAAAACATAGAAAAAACAGAATGCCCACCCCAACTCATGCCCTGACCAAACCAAAATAGAGACATAAAAAAGGAACTATGGTCAGAATGTGACACAGAGATGTATGTAACAGGATAGCTGTTGTCTCACCTTTAGGACCTCTCTTTAGAAATGGTTGAATGGGATTGAACTGGTATGAGACTTAGTCTGGTTGGAAAGGGCAGGGAATGGTAAAAAATAAAAAAGAATAATTGAATAAGTATACAGTACGTCATCTGTTCCTATACTATAAAGACCAGGGCACTTAGACTTCAATGGCCTGGCCTTCAAGGGTAGACTGAGGCTTTGACTGTGTGTGTATTGAGGCGGCAGGTAGCCTAGTGGTTAGTGTTGGGCCAGTTACTGAAAGGTTGCTGGCTTGAATCCGCAAGCTGGCAAGATAAAAATCTGTCATTCTGCCTCTGAACAAGGCAGTTAACCCACTGTTCCCCGGTAGGCCATCATTGTAAATAAGAATTTGGTCTTTTAACTGACTTGCGTAGTTAAATAAAGGTAAAAAAAAAAAAAATAGTTTTCCTGATCAGGGCCATTTTAATACCTTTCTGACTGACTCTCTCCTGATGACAGCTCTGGTTTTCCTGATCAGGGCCATTTTAATACCTTTCTGACTGACTCTCTCCTGATGACAGCTCTGGTTTTCCTGATCAGGGCCATTTTAATACCTTTCTGACTGACTCTCTCCTGATGACAGCTCTGGTTTTCCTGATCAGGGCCATTTTAATACCTTTCTGACGGATTCTCCTTTAATAGGTTTTTGTTTTGTCCAATGGGATATTTTTGCTGTGGCTGTCTCTCTCATCACGGGGAAGATAGTGTACAATGCAAAGTTTGTAGAGTTCCTGACCCCTCAGGATGTCAGTGTGTTCTACAGCTTCACCACACCCTAGCGCCTGCCCTCCTGGAGTATGTGCACTGGAACAGGTACCTATGACCCTTCTACTCATGCAGACGTATCTCTTCCCTTCTACGCACTCAGCGATACAAGCTGTACAGTAAATCAATTCAAATGTATTTATAAAGCCCTTCTTACATCAGCTGATGTCACAAAGTGCTGTACAGAAACCCAGCCGAAAACACCAAACAGCAAGCAATGCAGGTGTAGAAGCACAGTGGCTAGGACAAACTCCCTAGAAAGGCCAAAACCTAGGAAGAAACCTAGAGAGGAACCAGGCTATGAGGGGTGGTCAGTCCTCTTCTGGCTGTGCCAGGTGGAGATTATAACAGAACATGGTCAAGATGTTCAAATGTTCATAGATGACCAGCAGGGTTAAATAATAATAATCAGTAGTTGTCGAGGGTGCAACAGGTCAGCACCTCAGGAGTAAATGTCAGTTGGTTTTTCATAGCCGATGATTCAGAGTATCTCTACCGCTCCTGCTGTCTCTAGAGAGTTGAAAACAGCAGGTCTGGGACAGATAGCTCGTCCGGTGAACAGGTCAGGGTTCCATAGCCGCAGGCAGAACAGTTGAAACTAGAGCAGCAGCACGGCCAGGTGGACAGCAAGGAGTCATCAGGCCAGGTAGTCCTGAGGCATGGACACATGCATATGCATGAGGAAGCACATCTACACTCATATCCTGTGGATATTGATGAGCAGCAGGTAGGCTGTTGGAAATAGACTCAACTGGATTCATCTGGCTGCTTGGATATATTTTCATCCTCTCTCTCGCTCTCTCATGGAATCGTCTCCTACAGAGTGCATGCAGGTGAAATCCTTCTTCTGCTGCGAGGTCGAGATGGGAGATAGAGCAGAAAACTATCGATCATAGTTCTAACAGTCTGACTCAGAGGAGTGAGAAGGGGGATTAGAGTGGTAGGGAGAGTTGACGGATGTGAAGGGGGATGAGGGAGTCCGTGTTGTTATTTGATCCCCACCTACTGGTCAGGGACTGAAGCGATCGGTAAGCTGTAAAGAAGCATTGGTGTGTTTATATATACAGTGCCTTTGGAAAGTGTTCAGACCCCTTGACTTTTTCCACATTTTGTTATGTTACAGCCTTCTTAAATGGATACACACAAGACCCCATAATGACAAGAGAAAACAGGTTTCTGCACTTTTCATAAAAATAAAAAACAGAAGTACCTTATTTACATAAGTATTCAGACCCTTTGCTATGAGACTGGAAATTGAGCTCACGTGCATCCTGTTTTCATTGATCATCCTTGAGATATTTCTACAACTTGATTGGAGTCCAAATGTGGTAGATTAAATGTAATGGACATGTCTTGGAAGGGCACACACCTGTCTATATAAGGTCTAACAGTTGACAGTGCATGTCAGAGCAAGGAGTAAGGTATTGTCCATAGACCTCCAAGACAGGATTGTGTTGAGGCACAGATCTGGGGAAGTGTACCAAAACATTTCTGAAGCATTGAAGGTTCCGAAGAACACAGTGGCCTTCATCATTCTTAAATGGAAGAAGTTTGGAACCACCAAACTGGCCAAACTTAGCAATCGGGGGAGAAGGGCCTTGGTCAGGGAGGTGACCAAGAACCCGACAGTCACTCTGACAGAGCTCTAGAGTTCCTCTGTGGAGACGGGATAACCTTCCAGAGGGACAACCATCTCTACAGCACTCCACCAATCAGGCCTTTATGGTAGTGGCTAGACGGAAGCCACGATAAGGCACATGACAGCCCGCTTGGAGTTTGCCAAAAGGCACCTAAAGACTCTCAGACCATGAGAAACAAGATTCTCTGGTCTGATGAAACCAAGATAGAACTCTTTAGCCTGAATGCCAATGTCACATCTGGAAGAAACCGGGCTCCATCCCTATGGTGAAGCATGGCGGTGATGTGGGGATGTTTTTCAGCGGCAGGGACTGGGAGACTAGTCAGGATCGAGGCAAAGATGAACGGAGCAAAGTACAGAGAGGTCCTTAATGAAAACCTCCTCCTCGAGCGCTCAAGATCTCAGACTGGGGCGATGGTTCACCTTCCAACAGGACAATGACCCTAAGCACACAGCCAAGATAATGCAGCAGTAGCTTTGGGACAAGTCTCTGAATGTCCTTGAGTGGCCCAGCCAGAGCCCGGACTTGAACCCGATTGAACATCTCTGGAGAGACCTGAAAATAGCTGTGCAGCAACGCTCCCCATCTAACCTGAAAGAGCTTGAGAGGATTTGCAGAGAAGAATAAGAGAAACTCCACAAATACAGGTGTGCCAAGCTTGTAGCGTCATACCCAAGAAGACTCGAGGCTGTAATCACTGCCAAAGGTGCTTCAACAAAGTACTGCGTAAAGGGTCTGAATACTTGTGTAAATGTGATATTTCAGTTTATTTTTTATTTTTTATAAATTAGCAAACATTTCTAAAAACATATTTTTCCCTTGTCATTATGCGGTATTGTGTGTAGATTAATGAGAATATATATATATATATATATATATATGTAATCCATTTCAGAATAAGGCTGTAACCTAAGAAAATGTGAAAAAAGTCAAGGGGTCTGAATACTTTCCGAAGGCACTGTATGTATGTGTGATTTATTGTTCTGGCTGAGGAACAGTCCTGCTGCCTGCTACTGGCTGAGAGGGTATACTCCGGCTATGATGGTAAGACACATACAGACCCTCTCTGTGATCTCTGTGTCTCTCTCAGCACTGTCGTATTGCAGTGAGTCTCATACACATACTAGAATACACATACATTCCATCCTAATGCCCATTCACACCCTAACACACACACACACACACACACTGTCACGCCCTGACCTTAGAGAGCCTTTTTATGTCTCTATTTGGTTTGGTCAGGGTGTGATTTGGGGTGGGCATTCTATGTTTTGTTTTCTATGATTTTGTGTTTCTATGTTTTGGCCGGGTATGGTTCTCAATCAGGGACAGCTGTCTATCGTTGTCTCTGATCGGGAACCATACTTAGGTAGCCCTTTTTCCCTCCTTCCGTTGTGGGTAGTGGCACTTAGCCCTGTAAGCTTCACGGTTGTTTTTCATTTCTTGTTTTGTTGGCGACATTTTAAATAAAAAGAGAAATGTACGCTCACCACGCTGCACTTCGGTCCACTTATTCCAACGACACCTGTGACAGAACTACCCACCACAAACGGACCAAGCAGCGTGGTCAGGACGAGAGGACATGACGGAAACCTGAGAGGCAGCCCCAAAATATTTTTTGGGGGGGTGCAGATGACGTGGGCGTCGGTGCTGAGGGGTGAGTCCGAGACCAAGGAGGAATTCTTGGACCGTTTGAGCGAGGAAAGGTTGGCAGTGGAGAGGGATGAAAGCGTTTGGAGGGGTTGGAGTCTGGAGCAAGACAGTCGCTTTGAGGAGCATGTGACCCTTCAGGCACCATGCTTTGCGGTTACACGTACTGTGTCACCGGTACGCATCCACAGCCCAGTGCGTCCTGTTCCAGCGCCCCACAGTTGCCGGGCTAGGGTGAGCATCCAGCCAGGATGGGTTGTGCCAGCTCTGCGCTCCAGACCTCCGGTGCATCTCCACGGCCCAGTATATCCTGTGCCAGCTCCACGCACCCGGTCTCCTGTACGTCTGCCCAGCCCGGTAAGCCCTGTGCCAGCTCTACACACCAGGCCTCCAGTGCGTCTCTCCAGCTCGGTGCGTCCTGTGCCAGCTCTACGCACCTGGCCTCCAGTGATGATCCATGGCAGGAAGCCTCCAGTGATGATCCAGGGCACGAAGCCTCCAGTGATGATCCAGGGCACGAAGCCTCCAGTGAGGAGTCATGGCACGAAGCCTCCAACGATGGCCTCCAGTCCGGAGCCTCCAGCGCCGGTCCACAGTCCGGAGCCCCCAGCGACGGTCCCCAGTCCGGAGCCCCCAGCGACGGTCCCCAGTCCGGGGTCTGCGAGGAGGGTCCCCGCACCAGAGGTGCCACCAAAGTGGGGTGAGCCAGTGGTGGAGCGGGGTCTGCGTCCCACACCTGAGCCGCCACCACGGATAGATGCCCATCCAGACCCTCCCCTATAGGTTCAGGTTTTGCGCCCGGAGTCCGCACCTTTGGTGGGGGGGGTACTGTCACGCCCTGACCTTAGAGCCTTTTTATGTCTCTATTTGGTTTGGTCAGGGTGCGATTTGGGGTGGGCATTCTATGTTTTGTTTTCTATGATTTTGTGTTTCTATGTTTTGGTTGGGTATGGTTCTCAATCATGGAGAGCTGTCTATCGTTGTCTCTGATTGGGAACCATACTTAGGTAGCCCTTTTTCCCTCCTTTCGTTGTGGGTAGTTAACCTCTTGCTCCTACTGAGACGCTTGCGTCCCATCCAGAGCTCTGGAAATGCAAATGCGCTACGCTAAATGCTAATAGTATTAGTTCAAACTCAAACGTTCATTAAAATACACATGCAGGGTATTAAATTAAAGCTACACTCGTTGTGAATCCAAGCAACAAGTCAGATTTTTAAAATGCTTTTCGGCGAAAGCATGAGAAGCTATTATCTGATAGCATGTAACACCACAAAAGACCCGCAGGGGACGTAAACAAAATAATTAGCATATTCGGCGCTACACAAACCGCACAATAAAATAGAAAACATTCATTACCTTTGACTATCTTCTTTGTTGGCACTCCTAGATGTCCCATAATCACTATTGGGTCTTTTTTTCGATTAAATCGGTCCATATATAGCCTAGATATCGTTATATGTAGACTGTGTGATAAACGGAAAAAAAAGCGTTTCATAACGTAACGTTATTTTTTAAAATTCAAAAAGTCGACGATAAACTTTCACAAAACACTTCGAAATACTTTTGTAATGCAACTTTAGGTATTAGTAAACGTTAAAATAAGCGATCAAATTAATCACAAGACGAAGTATATTCTATAGCTGTCCGTCTGGAAAAATGTCCGGGTAGAAACTCAACCAAAATATCCGGTCCGAGACCTGAAGAACTGCGCTGCCTTGCATCTGTTTGACCAAGAAACAAATAGTAGGCAAATGACAAGACTCTAGACACCATGTGGAAGCTGTAGGTACTGCAACCTCAGCCCCATTAATTGTGGTTCACCTTTATCAATTGGTTCAAGTCGCGCAGGGATATATTTTTCCATTTTCAGTGATCAGATTTTCCTTTGCTTTCCGATGAAACGCACGTTATGTTATAGCCACAGCCGTGATTTAACCAGTTTTAATAACGTCTGAGTGTTTTCTATCCACACATACTAATCATATGCATATACTATATTCCTGGCATGAGTAGCAGGGCGCTGAAATGTTGCGCGATTTTTAACAGAATGTTCAAAAAAGTAGGGGGTAGTAGTAACAGGTTAACTTTGTTAGTGGCACTTAGCCCTGTAAGCTTTTTGTTGGCGACATTTTAAATAAAAAGATAAATGTACGCACACCACGCTGCACTCTGGTCCACTTCTTCCAACGACACTCGTGACACACACTCTACACAGCCTTTCATTTTCACATCATTCCTGTTTTCCTCCCCAGCCCCCAGGATCCCTTATGACAAGCGCATCTTTACCACAACACACACACAGCTGTGTGTTCCAGGACATGAACGAGAAGTGAGGTCATAAACAATCATACACAACCCCTCATCTGTTTGAGTGCAAGGCTGATGTGCACTTCTAGTGTCCCTGTCTGTAATAATGTGTAGGGATGTTGTTTGTGTAATCGTAACCTCTGATGTGTCCCTCGGGGCTGTTCCATTATTGGGGTACCTCCCCCAGGACCTGTTTGGAACCCGTGTTCTGCTGCACCTGCACCCCAGTGACCGGCCAATCATGCTGGCCATCCACCGCAAGAGTGAGACTCTCTTTGATTCAGACCGATCTGATTGGTTGATTTAGTATTACTTTCAAAACAGACCCTATATAACTAAAGTAAGTTTAGACTCAATGTGTGAATGGGGGTGTTTTTGTTGGTATTTTCTATCCCTATTTATCCCCAATTTTGTGATCTCTAATTGGAAGTTACAGTCTTGTCCCATCGCTGCAACTCCCTTACAGATTCGGGAAAGGCAAAGGTTGAGAGCCATGCATCCTCCGAAACAAGACCGTGCCAAGCTGTACTGCTTCTTGACACACTACTCGCTTAACACCGGAAGCCAGCGGCACAAATGTGTCGGAGGAAACTCAGTACACCTGGCGACCGTGTCAGCGTGCATGTGCCCAGCCTGCAACAAATGTGGCTAGAGCACGATGGGACAAGGACATCCCAGCCTGCCAAACCCTTCCCTAACCCGGACAACGCTGGGCCAATTGCGTACAGCCTCATGTGTCTCCTGGTCGCGTCCGGCTGCGACACAGCCCTGGATCAAACCCACATCTGTAGTGACGCCTCTAGCGATGCAGTGCTTTAGACCGCTGTGCCACTCTGGAGTCCTACTCAGTACTTTGTTGAACGCCTTTAGCAGCCTTGGGTATAACAATACAAGCTTGGCACACCTGTATTTGGGGAGTTTCTCTCAGTGCCTTAGACTGCTGCGCCACTGGGGAGGCCAGTTCTCTTGGAATTTAAATAAGAGTTGAAAAGAAATCGACCCAACCCTTTTATGTAGCCAAAAACATACAGGGGTAGAAAGCATCGAATTACACACTCCTATACCCTGTCTGTCTCTCTAACAGTTCTGTAGTACGTGGAACAGCTTTTTGACCACTCAAACCGGTTCTGTGCGCGGAATAGCGAGTATGTCATCATAGATACCAGCTGGTCCAGCTTCATCAACCCCTGGAGCCTTTGACATCGGCAGGCACAAAGTCTGCAAATGAGTCACACACACACACAAATTATCGGTAGTGACACATGAAAACTATATCAGGCCAGTTAGACATCACTGGAGTGTCAGTTATGCACCCGTGTTTTGAAATGTAATTTGACATTGTGTCTATGATGTTTCAGGGGTCCGGTAAATGAAGACGTGTTTGCAGTACCTATCGTCACAGAGAGGAAGTTAATGGACTCTGACATCCAGGAGATAACTGAGTGGATCCACAGACTGCTGCTGTAGGTCAGCACACAGATACACACACACACACACACACTTTACAATTCACATTATTCATCTCACATGGCACTATCCTCTGTGTGTTTCTATAACAACACTTTTCCTCCTACAACCGATCCATAACATGGGCTCCATTGGTTACGGTAGCCATGGCAGCAATGGTTTCCACGAGCAGCTGCTGAGTATGGGGTGGCCTAGCGAGACCAACGGGAACGCCCTTGAGAACAGGAGTATGGTTGAGGAACCAGGTAAATCCAAGCTGGTGAGTTGATGCCACACTCTGCATTTCTTCCCTGGTTGTTTTCAGTATTCTAAATCAATGTCTCATAATTTTCTCTGCTTGCTCTGTTTCTCTTCCCCACTCACACCATCTCTATCTGTGTGTGTTACAGAAAACATTCCAGGAGATCTGTAAAGGGGTCCACATGTTGAAGAGTCAGAACCAGCAGGTCTACTCTCCCTCCAAACCTGAATACAGGAAAACCACAGACAGTAAGTGGTGTGTGTGTTGGAGAATATTGACGGTTTTGAGCTTGTAAATGCTTGTGTGTGTATATGCACATGTCTGTGAGAGTGTGTCTTTGCTAACAGATGTGTGTCTCCAGCTGGAGCTTAGCAGCTGAAGAGTCCTGTGACGTTTCTGAAGGACTCAGCAGTGCCTCCTCTGCTGGTCAAGGACATTACTGCTACCGCTGCTGCCAGTGTGGAGTAGGTCACCTATAGTGACCAGACTGTCTACTCCTACCAGCATATCAGCTGTCTGGACAGTGTCTGCAGGTCTCACAAGGTATATACAATATCTCCATCACACTGCTAAACGTTCCATAGAAACAATCACTCTAAAGCTTGATGTGTGAGCATAACTAATAGCAGTGTCTTCTTCACCCTCTTGTCCTTCAGATCCAGGCCTGTCTATGAAGGCCCCTAAGAAGCTTTCCTCTGGTGCCGCCCAAGTGTTGGGAGGGAGGGAGGGCCCCTGGCTCTGCCCAGCAAGGCTGAGAGCGTGGTGTCAATCCCCAGCCATTGTAGCTATACCAGCCCAGTCACGGACCAGGATGTCTTGCTCCCAGGCAGACTAAATAACTTTTTTTCCCGCTTTGAGGACAATACAGTGCCACTGACACGGCCCGCAACGAAAACATGCGGACTCTCCTTCACTGCAGCCGAGGTGAGTAAAACATTTAAACGTGTCAACCCTTGCAAGGCTGCAGGCCCAGACGTGTCAGACTGCCCTAACCCATCTGGACAAGAGGAATACCTATGTGAGAATGCTGTTCATCGACTACAGCTCGGCATTCAACACCATAGTGCCCTCCAAGCTCGTCATCAAGCTCGAGACCCTGGGTCTCGACCCCGCCCTGTGCAACTGGGTACTGGACTTCCTGACGGGCCGCCCCCAGGTGGTGAGGGTAGGCAACAACATCTCCACCCCGCTGATCCTCAACACTGGGGCCCCACAAGGGTGCGTTCTGAGCCCTCTCCTGCACTCCCTGTTCACCCACGACTGCGTGGCCACGCACGCCTCCAACTCAATCATCAAGTTTGCGGACGACACAACAGTGGTAGGCTTGATTACCAACAACGACGAGACAGCCTACAGGGAGGAGGTGAGGGCCCTCGGAGTGTGGTGTCAGGAAAATAACCTCACACTCAACGTCAACAAAACTAAGGAGATGATTGTGGACTTCAGGAAACAGCAGAGGGAACACCCCCCCATCCACATCGATGGAACAGTAGTGGAGAGGGTAGTAAGTTTTAAGTTCCTCGGCATACACATCACAGACAAACTGAATTGGTCCACTCACACAGACAGCATCGTGAAGAAGGCGCAGCAGCGCCTCTTCAACCTCAGAAATTCGGCTTGTCACCAAAAGCACTCACAAACTTCTACAGATGCACAATCGAGAGCATCCTGGCGAGCTGTATCACCGCCTGGTACGGCAACTGCTCCGCCCACAACCGTAAGGCTCTCCAGAGGGTAGTGAGGTCTGCACAACGCATCACCGGGGGCAAACTACCTGCCCTCCAGGACACCTACACCACCCAATGTTACAGGAAGGCCATAAAGATCATCAAGGACAACCCGAGCCACTGCCTGTTCACCCCGCTATCATCCAGAAGGCGAGGTCAGTACAGGTGCATCAAAGCTGGGACCGAGAGACTGAAAAACAGCTTCTATCTCAAGGCCATCAGACTGTTAAACAGCCACCACTAACATTGAGTGGCTGCTGCCAACACACTGACACTGACTCAACTCCAGCCACTTTAATAATGGGAATTGATGGGAAATTATGTAAAATATATCACTAGCCACTTTAAACAATGCTACCTAATATAATGTTTACATACCCTACATTATTCATCTCATATGCATACGTATATACTGTACTCTATATCATCTACTGCATCCTTATGTAATACATGTATCACTAGCCACTTTAACTATGCCACTTTGTTTACATACTCATCTCATATGTATATACTGTACTCGATACCATCTACTGTATCTTGCCTATGCTGCTCTGTACCATCACTCATTCATATATCTTTATGTACATATTCTTTATCCCCTTACACTGTGTATAAGACAGTAGTTTTGGAATTGTTAGTTAAATTACTTGTTGGTTATTACTGCATTGTCGGAACTAGACGCACAAGCATTTCGCTACACTCGCATTAACATCTGCTAACCATGTGTATGTGACAAATAAAATGTGATTGGATTTTGATTTGATTTTATAGCAGCACCATCGTCCATGTAGGAGACAAGAAACGCCAGACAGAATCTAGTGAGCATACACACACACACTGTATTAGGTTTCATTCTAATTGGCTGTTTCCTGTGATTGACCTCTCCAGAGATTGCTGAGAGTCCCGCCCCTCCACCGCTGCTAGTCAGTGTGGTATCCCCGCCCACCCAGGAGAAGGAGGCCTTTAAAAGGCTGAGGCTGACCAAGCAGGTGTTGTCAGTGCACACACCAGGAGGAGGAAGCCTTTCTGACCCGCTGTAAGGAACTCCGCAACTCCAGAAACTTCCAGAAAGACTGCTCCACGTACCTGCACAGACCGAGAGGTCTGACCAACACCCAGGGTAAGCAAAATGCATAGTTACATACACACAGCATTGTGGAAATTTGGCTTTGGGAACATCTGAGATAGACGATAAGATCCATCTCATAGATATTCTTGACTGACTGTGTTGTGTGTCTTCTCTCCTCGGAAGCCGAAGGAAGTGGGGACGTTGCTAAACAGAGCACGGGCAGGCACCTCCCCCGCTGCAGCCAAGATGGGCAGTCGAAATAAGAAATCCAAGAAGCCCCGTGTGAAGTGTCCTGACTCCACTGTAAACCCCACCATCCCCTGCAGGGCCTGAAACGGACGCCCTGGTCCCCATTTCAAGTCTCCCAGTTCCAGGCCTTCTCTGTGCCCTACCCTGCCATGGTGCCAGGCTACCCCTGTCAGGCTACCCTGCTGCCCCTACCACCCCTGCCCAGATCACTCGCCCTGACCCCACTGTCTCCATTGGCTTTGGGGAGGGCCAGAGCAGCCAGGCTCCACCCACTGCTACGCCATAACCTGCCCCTATCGTCACCCCCCTTGTGCCCAACTGCCTATTCCCTCAGATGGGACAAATGGGACAAATGGGACAAATGGGACAGATAGGACAGATTGGTCAAATAGCCGCAGCACCTTCCTTCTTTCCTGACCAACCCCCCATGCCAGCCCTCCTTCCCACTGCAGGCTCAGTTTGTCCCCCAAGATTCCTACCCCACCAAAAGCCCCGGCCATGGATACCAGAGATGGGGCAGTGTCCCGCTGCTCCATCCCTTCCTCCACTGGCCGGGAGCCGGCTACGTCTCCCCCACTGTTTGAGTGTCGCTGCAGCTCTCCCCTGCAGCTCAACCTGCTGCAGCTAGAGGACAGCATGGCACCCCATAGTGGGGCTCCAGGGAGCAGTATAGCAGCAGAGAAGAGTCTGGTAGCTCAGCCTGAGGAGGACCCTACAGCAGGCGAGACACCTGTTATAGAAGAGGAGAGGATGTGTTATAAATTTAAGCAATAAGGCCCGGGGGGGGGGGGGTGTATATGGCCAATATACCACGGCTAAGGGCAGCCACATGGCGTGCCTGGAAACAGCCAATAGCCATGGTATATTGGCCGTTTATATTGCCTGCTCTGGTTCTGGGTTCAACGGCAGGGGAACGAACGTCCAGCAGTCACTCTGGCAGCATGAACGGTCAGTACAAACACAGCAGTCATCCATACCTCACCTTGCCCAACCAAACTGCAACACTGTGTCTTATCATCATAATGACCTATCACATGCCCTCACGGTGAGTCATTGACAGGACCACCAACCAATAGCAGAATGGGGTCATTGTGAGGATGTTTTTCTTAGAAATGGTTCTTGATTGGTATTTTAATACTGTTCTTATTTGATCTTGCTGGAAGATGTTATCAAAGGCTGAAATTAAATTAATGTTTACTTGCTCTTTGCTTATAATTACCTCCTTTTTTGTTAGTAGCTTGTGACAAAACAATGTTTCACTATGTTGGTCATTAGACCTCAGTTCTACTAACAGAATAACTCCAAATTATACAGACAATTATTTCTACTGACCTAGACTAGTGCATGTTATCTTTGGAGTTTCCTGAAAATCCATGAGCCGACAATATTCTGTCGATGTGCCCTTGAGCAAGGCACTTAACCCTAATTGCTCCTGTAGGTCGCTCTGGATAAGAGTGTCTGCTAAAAAAAAATTACAAATACAAAAAATGATGTAATTGGCTATTAGCTCATTCAAAAACCCATGTTGGTAACACTATGAAGAATAGCTAAGTAGATGAGAAGCACAGTTGTTAATCATTTCTAACAGAGCTTTCTCTCTGTGTGAACAGGGACATCCAGAATGTGTTGAGGGAGGACCAGCAGAGACTGAGACTGATGCAGAAGAGCCAGCCACATTTCTCCTCTGTCCAGCGGAGGGAGCTAGTGAAGGAACAGCCCTGGGTGAGGATGGGGGTTCTGCCCAAGGCCATCAACGTCAAGGTATGTCAAACATCTGGCTTCACACACACCTCTCACACACAAACAAATTTACCTCCCACTCAAACACACATGCACACGTACACACACACACAGATGTGCCTATGTCGTCATGTGGGTCAATACTGTACTAACCTACACGCATCCTTGAATTTTATCAGGATGTTTGTACTGTGAAGACTCGGCCTCAGCCTTTATCGAGGAGGACTTTCCTGATATGGAGGAAGAGGAGGGGGACTCAGGAAAAAATGGTCTGCGTGTCAGAAAAGGCCAGGGACGATTTGTCGTCCCAGTCCGCCCCTGGCAGTCAGACTTGAACAAAACAGGGAAATTCAGACACATACAGTGCATTCAGGAAGTATTCAGACCCCTTTACTTTTTCCACATTTTGTTACGTTATAGCCTTATTCTAAAATAGATTGAATTGTTTTTTTAATGCCTGGCAAAATCAGTCTGCCTGGCAACCGGCCGTGAGCGGGAGTCCCATAGGGCGGCGCACAATTGGCCCAGCGTTGTCCTGGTTAGGGTTTGGCCAGGGTAGGCCGTCATTGTAAATAAGAATTTGTTCTAAACTGACTTGCGTGGTTAAATAAATAAACAAATTAAAACTACCATACCCCTTTAAAAGGTACTTAAATATTTTGTCTTTCCCATTCATCCTCTGAATGGCACACACACTCAAGGCTTAAAAATCATTCTTTAACCTGTCTCCTCCCCTTTATCTACACTGATTGAAGTGGATTTAACAGGTGACATCAATAAGGGATCATAGCGTTCACCTTGATTCACCTGGTCAGTCTATGTCATGGAAGGAGCAGGTGTTCTAAATGTTTTGTACACAGTGTATATTTGTCTCACTGCTACTTTGAGAAGCTGATATTTTAGCACAGTTCATTACTATTTTGTAGGCGCTTTCCCCCTAGTGTTAATTCATCTGGACAGGTAAGGGTTTGTTTTGTTGTGATGGTGGTCCATGGGGTTTTCACTCTATATTTTACTTGAATGTGGGCTATAATAACATTTTAAGGCTGGAAGCTGATGAAGAAGGCCAAAACTCAGATGGTAAGATTGTGTGACTATTGTTCAAAAGCAGCAGGCAATTTCGAATATCGACAGATCGGCTCCTCTGACTCAAATCAGTGTAGTCAATGGGAGGATGATCTGTTTATGAGTGTTGTGCGTGTGAAAACATCAAACAGATCAGGGAAAGTCAGAGCGGATGAAGGGC
Organism: Oncorhynchus nerka; assembly: GCF_034236695.1. Taxonomy (NCBI): domain Eukaryota; kingdom Metazoa; phylum Chordata; class Actinopteri; order Salmoniformes; family Salmonidae; genus Oncorhynchus; species Oncorhynchus nerka. The sequence goes on along the minus strand of NC_088406.1, from coordinate 23,286,246 downwards.
TAGGCTGAGGCGTTCTGTTGTTAGATCAGTGATTGTTCTTCAGTCAGACAGTTGATAGGAGAGACGCATCCAAGGATGGAATGGGAGTCCCAGGGGATCCGTATCAAAGCCATATGCTCTCATTCACGTTTGAAATCCCCATGTCAACTGACACCGGCCACTAACCTTCAACCCCGGAATTCAAATTCACCGTCACGAATCCTCAGCTGATGCCCTTGTCATACACGGATCGCTAAAACTAATTGTGTAATGTCGTCGACATGTCATATGTGATTTGAGATGAATGGTGATGGTGCGCCATTAGGATAATGATGGGAAACAGGCCCGGGTTCCCTGTTTTGATGCAACAGATTGCTGCAACAGATTGCTTTATGCACATTTGGGACTATGGGTTTACCAAGCAACAACGGGCTTTGGGAAACTAATGGGGAAAATGGCTCATGATACATTACAAATGTCTATGAATTGGTCTTATAATAAACTATCTATATAATAGTTTTGTTATAGCCTAAGTTCTTTGTTTTGTCATTCTTTCGGCCCACATTTCTTTAAAAATTTCATTTGACAGGTGCAAAGGTGAACCAAAAATATAGGCTACTGTGTCTGTGTCAGTATCTTTCAACTCCCCGACTTTGTCGCCATTCTGTCAAATGGTAGCCTGCCGATCCAAAGCTTTGATCAGTGTATCCTCTGCTTCCATGCCCGCTGTTCACACCTCGTCAAATTCGTGGCACAGGTGTGAACAGCCCCCTGCGGCTGCTCAACGCTAATCCGACTTGTCAGCCATTCCTTCATCAAAAGCTGACAACAGTCTGTAAATCTATTAATGTCGATTTGACAAGAAATTAACACCGTAATGAATGTATTTTTCAGTAAACGTTTTTATTTTATGTAAGAAATGCCAAAAGTGCCCGTTGTTGCAAAATCACCCAGCCACCCATCAATGGTTTTCCTGTTATCATCTTTATTGGTGGCACTCATTAGTGCCCAGTCAGTTTATTGTACTTGTGAATTAAACTTGTCGGTCTAAGCAAATCGATGAGCAAAAGATGTTGATCTTGTGTTCATATTCCACGGTGAGCTATGTATGATAGCCTAGTCTATCTAGCCCATAGGCAGGCCTGACATGTTCCTATCCGTAGTCGATACGCAGGTAACCCGATTGCGGTTTCATGGTTAACGGGCCAAGTAGGCTAATGGCTTTGGAAAGCTGCTCGCAATTATTATGGTTTCGCGTTACTATAGGATGCATTGGAAATGGAAGCGCGCAGCACTTTGTAGGCTACTTTGGGCACACGTTATTTCAAGTCAAGATTTAGGTATATGGTGATTAGAATCGTACAGCAAAGTGCCTTTTAAAATTATGTCAAGTAACTGTAGTGGTGGTGCCGATTAAAACAAGCGACCGTGGACAGGATCTAACGTTGCTCTGTAGAATCTGTAGAATATGGCAACCATTGTACCTGACGTGTTACCAGTGACACTTGGTGTGGCAGGGACATCAGAGGTGCGACTTTAACCAGGTATTGGCGTTGCTTTCCACTGCACTAGCGGAACCTTTCATGTGCGCACAGGACGCGAAGCGCGCCTTTGTACTCTAGGAGAGGACGCCTGGGGGGGAGAGGACGCCTGTGGGGAAGAGATTTAGAAATTGAACGTGGCTGAACTGGACGCGATACAGACCTTATTTATTCGACTGAAATGAGATGATTATGGAATCGCTCGCTCATGTTTTATTACAGGCCTATCACAAATGTATCTTTCAATATTGACTTCTGCATTATTTATGGACTGTTTCCATGTGCTTTAAAAAATAATGAATTAATAACATGCCTCGAACACAGGATTTTGATTATGGGAGTGTGGCACTGGCCTCTTTTCATAGGCTTATCATTTTGTTTCACTGCGTTTTTAGCAATTGGATAATAACCTGACTAGTAAGAGGCCTGTACGTGTTGTTAGTGTATGTTTCAGGCTACAGTTCCTCTTAATTGCTTTAATGTTTGTCAATTGGGCGATTCAATTACCATGTGATATTAGGTACTCTACCAATTGTTTAAAATGTTGTGCAAACAGACGTCAAGTCATTTTAGCCTGAAATTCCTTTGAACTGGTTTACTCTGAGTGTCATGTATTGTCATGTTATGTCTTGTTCCTGTTCTTTGGACATTAAAAGACTCTGTTTCTGTTAAACCGCTTTTGGGTCCTCACTCACCTGCATAACACTGAGTCGTTCTGTAAGATGGTGTAAACAAAAACAAGCACAGTTTATACACGAAGATAGTCATTTTCATTAAATTATTTTATTAATCACATTGACATTTTTTGGGACAAAACATTCTACACATTGTTACAGAGTCAAGTGGCTGGGGGGAAATATAAGCGTTTCTCTTGAAGGTTAAATGGCGAAAAAACTATAGGCTACACGCCCAATGGCCTTTTTTCTTCACTGGAAAAAAAAGATTTATAGCCTATTTAAGTCATTGCCGAAGTATTTCGGTTTCTAAAAGAGCTTTTTATTATGCAAATCCTCTATACACAATGAGCTATTTACAAAAACAAATATGAGCAGTTCTCAATTGCGTATTAGCAGGAAGTGAATTTCCGGCGATATGCGCTTTCCAGGTAACAGACGATGTCACAGCCTGGGGCCAGGTAGACTCCAAACTATTCTATTAAATCCCAAAGGCAGACAGTTGACCAGTACGGGCCACTACCAGGGCCTCCACATTGATTTGGAGTAGGTGATGGTGGGCATGTTCTGGGCTTCTTGGTTCTCCAGTGCATCGGTAGCGCGCTGGTTGTGCTCGCTGTCTGTCTCGTACAGGTCAGAGCACAGGTCCTCACTGGAGGTGTTGGAGGCGGCGGGGGAGAGGGCCGAGGAAGAGCCGCTGGCTATACTTCTGCATCCGGGTGAGGCTAGGGCCACGCTCACTGCCTCGCCGGCTGGCCAAGTGCTGCCGTTGTTGCTGGAAGTGTCCGATATTATATCCATAACCATGTCCTGGAAGTGGTCCTCGTTCAATGGCATACACTCCAGCAGGTGGTTCAGTAGCTCGGCCGCCACCGTCGCGTCTATCCCGGGACAGTTGGACACAAACATATGGACCTCATGCATGCACTGGATGTAGCCTGCTGCAAACCTCTCGCTGGCCTCCCGGTTCATGATGTCAGTCTCTGAGGAAGAAATTAAATTAGACCTACTGAAATTCAATTGCACTCCCACAGTGGGCGTTATATGTTAAACCGCACCTGATATGGGCCTAAATGCACTTTGATGAGTGGAGGAAAGGGTCAATGGTCTGTACCATTGCTCACTGCTTACCTTGGGGACGATCCTTGAGAATGTGCTCCACTTTTTTCACCGTCATCTCCAGAACCTCTGCATTCTCCACCTTTGACTGAAGCCGAGGGGAGACGAAGTGAAAAATATTAGATTTAATTCGCTTCTATTGTATGACCGGTATTATTGCAGAGGCTACGCTCAAGCCAATAAGCGCAGCCGCGCCAGGTGAGTCTATAGCGGGGTAAGTGCGCCAAACTCACGTCGGTGTCAGCGAGCAAGGTCCGAAGCTCCTGCAAACTCTCATTGATACGAGCACGCCTCTTCTTCTCCACCAAAGGTTTTCTAGCCTGTAACAATGACACACAGGCCAGTTAGTACGTTGTAACAATGTAATAACTGCATTACTAGGGTAGGCTACTCTATAGAATGGGATCAGCGACACAACAACCACAGATGTCCGGTACCTTTCTATCCCCTTTATTAATCCCGTAGTAGTCATCCTCATCCATGCCAAATCCGTTCTTGATGTGCAGAGCCGAGGGGGCCATGTTGGTTTTGAGCCCGAGCCGTGCAGTTAGTCTGAGATCCCAGTTTTGTATTCCACTGCTATTTTCCCGATCCGTGAAAGAGAGCAGCTGGCAAACGGAACCGGTCAGAGAGAATTTATACACGACAGGCGAGACGCCCTATGATTATTGTACAATCTTCGCGAGACGTACTGCTGGCACTATAGAACTGTTGTAGGTATTTATAAGGACTAATTTGCATATGAATGTGTGGTTTGTCTGCACTAGCCAGGGGACAACAGAGCACACACCGCGAGAGCCAATCAGAGCCCTCTCCTTTGTCTTCCGCCAGCCCTTTCTGCGCGGTGAGAATCAGTAGTGGTCACAAGTAATCTTTTGGGTTGCGTATCCGGCGACAGTGTTTTTTGTTGTTATTGATCAACCGTAGGCTATTCACTTAGGCTACTGTTTAAGAAATAATGACAATTTTGGAGAAAAAAAGTAGCCTACAAGTGCATTGCATGGCAATAACAACGTATGTAACTTATAACATGTTTATTAGACAGCTATTGGCATCTTCCAGCTTGTCATCTGTTTGTGTCCTCCATAACTGCACATTATAGGCTACATTCTGTGAAAGGAAATAGGATGGGGTGCAGGCTGCTATCACAAATTATCTACCCATTCAGTGGGTCATCAAAGCTCCAATGTGTCCAGTGTATTTCACTAGGTAGGCCAATAGGACTATTTATGGCATAACACAGAGAGATATTATGCAGATGTGTCAAAAAAAAAAAAAGACATTTTAATATATTTTTCATTACAAATCCTGACAATCTGCTGATTATCTCAAGACTCGGTCATGTTTCTCAATTTATTTTCTTGCCCTACCCAGTACCATTTTTCGTATGTCCCTGTGCAAGGCTCAGAAGATTTCCCCAGTGCGGGTTCTCCGATGTAACGCGATGCCTTCAGTTGGCAGCTGCTGGCGGAGGCCCCTTGGCCTAAACTGAATCAGACTGGGAATTAAAGGCCCTTCCCCAAAGAAAGCGACAGGTGTTAGCCTGCCCCTCATTTGTTCTCTCACTTCTTTGGTGACTTCTGGTTTGGGTGCAACTGCACTCTCAGATACCCCATTCCCTTAAAACGCACAGAAGAAATAAGTACCAAAAAAAAAAAACTAAATAGACCCTAGTTTTAAATGTTCATCTTACACAGTTAACAAAATAACTCCGGCTTATTTTCAAGAACATTTCGGTTATTATGGTTGAGTTTACAGAGGCAGCCCAATTCTGATCTTTTGCATCATTATTGGTAAAAGAGCTGATCTGGTTGGCCAAAAGACGTACGAGTGTAAAAAGATCAGAATTGGGCTGCCAATGTAAAAACAGCCTATGTTATGTCTAGAAATGGACTTATATCCATTAGCCAAATTTCGTTGTGGGTGTGTGCACTATTCTTTTATGCACAATTGTCTATTTGTTTACGTCTGATAGAAGTGTTCAACCTTCTGGTCTCGTTGCATGTATTGTGTATGTATACAGCGCATTGTCATGCAAATGACCAATACACAATAGCGCATTTGTGTCTATCTAAACCAGCACCACAATGTGTCATGTCACTAAATTCTCCAGGTAAACAACATGATACCATTAGGAGTGAGTTTTATGCACAAGATTTTCGCTACAGCAATTAGGCATCAGTAAAATATCTACAACCTAAATGAAGGCCGTGTCCAGAGGCTTTGAAGTGTTTGGCACCTCGCCACCCCACGCTCCGCTCCAGATCTCCTCTTAATGGTCTGGACTGGGTAGAGAGCAGCTGTCTCGGTCCGCTTTTGTTCGAGAACCCGCAGAGGGACCGGGCGCCCCTCTCCATCTTCTCTTCCTTCTCTGCCACCACCCGGCGGCTTCATTAGCTCTGTGGCCAATTATTATGGGTTTATAGTCAGGAGGAGATAGGCCATTTACTACAGCAACGTTTTCAATTTTCGAATTCAATAAAAAAATGCCTGTGGATAAGGTTCATTTGTCAGGTTTAAAAAATTTCACAATTAATTGAGTGGCGCAGCGGTCTAAGGCACTGTATCTCAGTGCAAGAGGCGTCACTGCAGTACCTGGTTCGAATCTAGGCTGCATCACATCCGGCCGTGATTGGGAGTCCCATAGGGCGGTGCACAATTGGCACAGCGTCGTCCGGGTTTGGCCGGGGTATTCCGTCATTGTAAATAAGAATTTGTTCTTAATTAGTTCTTAACTGACTTGCCTAGTTAAATAAAGGTTACATTTATAAAAACATGTTTTTAATTGTAAACAAATAATGGTTTGCCTATATTGTACTTGAAAATAATTATAAACGTGTTTCCTTCTACTTCAAGTCCAGTAGGGTGTACACAAATATTGCCAGCGATCAACCAACGTCATATCCCCTGTCATCTAACCACAGCCCAATTCTGATCTTTTTCACTAATTGGTCTTCTGACCAATCAGATCACCTCTGAAAAAGATCTTACGTGATTGTTCAGAAGAGCAATTAGTGGAAAAAAAGTTCAAAATTGGGCTGCAGGTGTAAACACTAGAAACCACCGACCTAATTTCCTCACCACATACAGGTAACTGCCAAAATAAAGGAAACACCAACATAGTGTCTTATTAGGGCGATGGGCCAACACGGGCGGCCAGAACAGATTCAATGTTCCTTGACATAGATTACACAAGTGTTTGGAACTCTATTGGAGGCATGCAACACCATTATTCAACGATAAATTCCGTAAGTTTGTGTTTTGTTGATGGTGGTGGTCTCGGGTGCTGCTCCAGAATCTCCCATAAATTGGGTTGAGCTCTGGTGACTGACACACACACGTTAAACCTGCTATGCTCCTTTGAGACCCCTTCTTCAAAGTCACTGAGATCTCTTCTTGCCATGGTAGCCATAATAATAGGCAACTGGACATTTTTATACATGACCCTAAGCATGATGGGATGTTAATTGCGTAATTAACTCAGGAACCACACCTGTGTGGAAGCACCTGCTTTCAATACACTTTGTATCCCTCATTTTACTCAAGGCTTTCCTTCATTTTGGAAGTTCTGTCCTACTGGACTAGGTCATTTATTTAATATTACTGAAACCATTTGCTTATATTCCTTCACATTGCAAGCAAGAGTATAATATGGAATATTATACCGTTTTTAATTGTTTATAAATGCACAATAATACTGTAGCAGCTGTAAGCCTCAGCATCATTCATATCTTTCATATCTTTTAACATGGGTTTATCTCATCATGTTGATAGGATCAAAACACATTTCTATATAAGAGAGAAAGTGTGTGTGTTTTGCGCGTGTGCACGAGTACAGGTGTGTACAAATAAAATGTATAACATTTACAGAAATTCCATACACATTTTTATTAATATTGGTTAGTAATATACAACAAAGGGAGGAGTACAAAAGCTATTTGTGACTACAGCTAAGAAGCTACATGTTTTATCTTATTATTCAATAAATAAAGATATTAATACAATAAATACAAGAAAAAGATTAATAAGAGCCTTCTACAATGCAGGCTACGGAAAGTAGACTTCGGAGAGGAAGTACTGAGAGGTCTGTTTATATACCACACCTAGATCAGAAACGCAACCGCCCCACAATCCAAAACAATGTCTTCTGAGTAGCATATCTATAAGATACATAACAGAGGAGGGTCTAACATAGGGATCCAGCACACACCCAGAGGGCCGGTTTAGTTTACCAGGGCCTCCACATCTCCAGCATGCCCAGGTGGGGGCTCCCAGGCAGGAGCAGGGGCTTGTCCTGGGGCACCACCACATGGCACAGTGGCCCCTCCATCTGGCCCTGCCTCCCAGACCTGGGGTCCCCTCTGATGGGTGTAGTGGGGGCTCCTGGCCCCTGGCTGGGTGGGGGGGCGTCGGGCCTGAGGTTGGGGTTGGCCTGAGAGGGGTGCTCTTCGCTTGAGCGGGGCAGGGATTTGAGCAGGTGGTTGAGCAGGCGGGAGCCCAATGTTTTGTCCATCCACTCGCAGCTGAGCAACATGTTGTGGACCTCGTGCATGCACTGGATGTAGCCTGTGCTGTACTTCTGCTGTGCTTCCAGGCCTAAGGTGGGGTCTGCTGTGGAGGGGAGGAGACACTGGGTCAAACATGGGTCATAGCACAATCTGTTGGTGGCAGGATGTATTGCACCCAGACTGGCCTATTAACCAAAATACATTTGTATAATGCATTTCTTAATCCTGAAAGGGGAGCACATTTTTGTTTTTGCCTTAACACTACACACCTGATTCCACTAATCAAATGTTTAAATGATGAGTTGATTAGTGGAATCCCTTTGGGTCCTCATGACCAGGATTAAGAATCACTTGACTAATCAATTGTTTTATGTTGAAACCAAGAGAAAATATGGAGAAAACCACAATTAAATCATACAAATATGAGTACTAATAATCAAAAAATATTATTCTTATTTGGCACCATATGACTGTTGTTCATTAACTGATGAAAATACTCCCACCAGTCTCCGTAACCACTTTCTAACGTGCCGATTAGGCCCCCAACTGCTTACATAGATTATTGCACACAGGCACAACTTTGAAAACTCACTTGTATGTTTCTTCCGTCAAGTCACTTTATTGGACACTTACCACTGAATTTATGTGTCTGAACATTCTGCAGGTGTTTCACTGTCATCTCTAGAATGTCCGCCTTTTCAAGTTTCGATTGCTGTTGGGGAAAATGGAAAGTTAGTGTCAAGAAATAACTTACATTGCGTCTTTCACACGCCATATAATTGAGCATTTATAACAATTAAAATACAGTGTGTATATAGGCCTACTCACGTCAAGACTGAACGCCCCGACGACCGTTTCTTTCAGCTGATCCAAGCAGTTATTAATCCTCTCCCGTCTTTTCCTCTCAATGAGCGGCTTGCGCAACTAGAGATGGAAAGCGATAGGTTAATGGCGACCAGATACAGACACAAACTGGACCAGATGATCACTAAGCGTGAGCATCTCCGAAGAAAGACATATGTTGATGTTTATGTTTATCTATCGACGGGGACGAAGGCAATACCTTTCTCTCCTCCTTGGCACTCGAGTGTCTCCCAACGTTGTGCGCCATGGCGCTGGTTGTCATCTCTCCTTTACGCTCGGTATAGTTGTATATGGAGTATAGCTCTCCTCTTCCGGCTGAGTCTAGGATATGTCTGTAAGGCCCTCCGCGCGGCGCACCCCTCTTATTTATAGGGAAGAATTAGCATGTGAATGCTCGAGCTCTTTGGCTGAGGTATTTTCCCACACACGGTGTCGCTCCCATCAGTCAGGGATGACAGGTCACTGCCTCTTTTCAATAGCCGAGGTACCAGCCCTGCAAAAAAATACAAGCGACAGATGTCCAGCCTGAAACCATGCACCCCCCTCCGCTCCCCCTCTGCTCCCTCCTCTCTCTCTCTCTCTCTCTCACTCTCTAGTGAAGCAAAGCGCACGGGTCCCCTCAGGATTGTCATTCCCAGGGCCGAACAAGAGTGTGTAATTACCGTGGTTACACCAGGGACCCCCTTGGCCATTCATGCCAATGAGCTGGGAAAGCATTAGGCCTACCCGAGAAAAGGCGAAACCTATCCCCTGAAGTTTCACACAGAAAAAATACCCACAACGCCTAGTGGCCCTGTCTGTATCGGTGTCGATACTAACAAGTGCTCAGGGAAGTGTTGATGCTGAGAAACAAGTGATTAAATCCTGAGTGAAGAGTAGGACTAAACTAATTGCTCTGAGAATTTAAGCCACAAGCCTACAGTATAACAAAAAGTGTTAATATTTTAAATTGAATGTAGCCTATGTTTCTCCTGAGATATAGCCTAAATTATGTTCGCGCAAGGGATATATACTGTATGTTCATGACTGGAAAACCTATTGGCAATTACACTCTAAGTTAAAGAAGCTTATTTCAAACTATTTTCAACTCTGCACTGGTTTAGCAATTCAGTAGGTCTAGGCTACTCAACGAATTATCAACAGGTGGTCAGGTTTCATTCCAATTAATTGATTAAAATTCAATACATCGATTGCAGGTGTTTTATGTTCTGAATTTCGTTGAAATAAAATGAAATCCCTTCACCTAATGGTTTGGTGGATATGGGTGGGGGTAAATGGGCCTAATTCCACATGAATTCCGATCCTCTTTGGGTTGTCTAATATCGACAAGGACAAATTACTTCAATATCCTTTCGGATATTGATCATGGCTTATTATTAATCAATAGACTTGTAAAAAAAAAATAATGTACAACTTTTAACTTAAGCCAGATACAGGAAGCGTTTTAAAACTGTACCCTAAACATATATTGTCAACTTTTTCTAACTCATTGAGTCAGGGAGAGCAGATGTCAGAGTGACCACGCAGACAGATGTCACACCCGCGCGCTGGCCCTTGGCGTACGAGATTCATGGCGGGGGCTCTGTGTTTGACTTGAGCCACGCGACTGTCAGGCGAATGCTCGAACGTGGGAAACTCTGCCGAACAATAGGCGGTATTCAGCCGAACCTAATCACCATGAAGAGAGTACTAACCCTGTGGAGGAAGAAGTGGACAGTCCAGCCCGGGAGAAGGCTCTCTCTCAGTGAGCCCCGGAGCAGGAGGTGACTAATGGGAAGTTAAGGCAGGTGCGCCCTGACCCCTGGTTTTCGGGCAGGTGTGTGATCATCACAATGAAGCGTCAGTATAGGCAATAGCCTGCCTATGTGTGGTCCTTGACCACACAATACATTTTGATATCACATTGTTATGCATGAGACTAACATATGGGCCTATTTGTGAATGCAACAGGTATTAGTATAACACTTGTTGAATTTGCCAACATGAAACAGTGTAGCCTAATGTGGTCAATTCGAATTGAAGGCAGGCAATTCAATAAGTCATTTGAATTTATAATACAACAATTTAAAATCTTTGGAAAATGAATAGCTTCTACTTTTCAGTTTATTGAGAAACCATTGAAAATAAATAAGGCATTTTCAATAATTGAATTGAAATTTCAGTTTACTTCCAATTGCCTGAATGACTGTCATCAATTCGAATTGACCCAAACCCTGAATGGTAGCCTATTAACAATACAAGAGATGTCCAAACAGGTTAACTCATTTTTGCATAGGCATTTGATGATATTGTTGTTTTTTATTGGAAGGATTACTGTAGGCTTAAAGGAGTGTGATCCTCAGAGCCTTAATAATTAACTAACCTTCAGTGGGTAGTTGGCAATGACAGGCGACAGGCGGACAAGTGTGCATCAGCGAAGCTTTGAATAAGTGTACCGATTTGAGTCCATTTTCTAAACCACAAATCCAATCTATAGGCCTATAGAGTCACAATGGGTGGCCTGTGGCTGACGAATACAGTGAGTGGTGGGGTTTCTTTTGAAACTCCAGAAAACTTGGGCGACTTTTGGGGAGGCCTATAACCATACAAAGGGCAATGGCACATCTGGCCACGCGACCCACAGTCAGCCGCCTGTCGCTTATCACTAGGAAACGTCCTTCAGAGGGTCACACATAAAGACCCCACGGTCGCAGAGCATGCATTCTCTTCCAGAGAGCAGCAACGTCTCACCAAAAGAAAAGCTTTCTACATGCGCAGGACTATATAGCCTAACAAGGCAATTAGTTTTTAGTGGGTCAAATTTTCATATATGCCTACCTAATTGATCCAATAGCCTATCCTAACCTACATTAGTCTATTCAATGTGTCAATTTCGAGTTGTGACATTTTTGTGGAGGCTCTATAATAGGAACTTCTAGAAAGTTCCATTTGTTATGGGTTATGGCACAGAACGGCCAAAAGTCAATGAATCCGGCAGCAAAGGGGAGAAACTATCAGAGAGACCGAATTAAAAGGCCAACTTGTGAAGAGGTGCTTGCGCCCTTTCACGCCCTCTCTCCCTTACCATCTGGCCACGCGTCCCCATGATCACAATTAGCGTGGGATGACAATGCCACAATAGCTTCCAGGCTCAGACGCCCTAAGCGGCCCAGTGGCCCACTCGTCTTGGCTGCTAAATTATGAGGAACACAATCATTCCTGTTGGGCCAGTGTGCCCGTGTTCTACATCCGCTTTTTTTAGGTGACTTATTCCGGATCTAGACGCATATACTGTATCTGAGGCGCTTCACATTTGCAACATCAGATTTCGTGAAATGCGCATTGGGAATGCATATACTGTAGAGGTACACTGTCTGCTACATCAGCAACATTTAGCTGTTTTTTAATGTATTGTATTAGCCTTTAATTACTGGCCAAATTGGTCTCTATCCCTCCATCCATCCTTCCAATGAAATGATCTATTTTCCATATTTATTTGTCACAATTTTCTCGAACACCTGCATATCTATTAATTGAAACAAAAACAATATATCCTTCTTAAAGTAAATATACATGATGTGAGACATTTTTAAAAACTTTTGTGATGCATTATTATGCTGTTATTACACTTATTTATAGGTCATTTTGGGTATAATCAACAGTAGAATACTGTGAAACGTTTTACTGCATCATACTGTAAATGATGGTGCATTATTTGAAAAAATTGTAGGCTGGGAAATAATTGCTGTATTTCGAAGGCTACTGTAATTCCATCCCACAGAATCGACAGTATTTTTGGAGTGCCAACAACCTTGGCCCTCCAGTGGGGTGCATGGTAGGTTGGCTCATTAACATATTTTGAGGGTGCCTTGTAAAAGGCTATAATTTTTTTGCACCTGTTGGTGAGAATGCTTTAGGCCTACCAATTTCACCAGTATATGGTAGTAGTGCCCCATCATATAAAAATGTATAGGGGACAGATTGGAGTAGCAGCAAGCCTTAAACCTTTGATGATTGAGCATTTTTCCATGTTTTTTTGGTCTGTTTTGACCTGTCAGTTTGCCAGTTTGGATGCCTTTAATAAGGCCTCTTGGAAGTGAAACACCAAATATTAATATATATGCTGTAATGTGAAAACACATTATTTAGCAGATGACCTGCTTGCACCAATTCCATGTAATTACAGTAAAATGCTGTGACTTAGAAACCCCAAATCCCCTCCATGAATTTCATCCATCCATCCAGCCAGCCATCCTTTCATTCATTAAGATAGCGGGAGCATGTACTTTTTTAAACAAGTATAATACAGTAAATTGTACGGTATTGTACTGTGTGTCATTACACAGTACTTGCTTTGATACTGCATTTAGATTTCAGCAGGTGTACTGCAATATGAAATATAGCAACTTAAGCTACTTGCCACTTTCCTGCATGTAGTTACTGCCAAATTCATCACAACCCCTTTACAGTGATGCTGCCTGTAGTTACTGCCAAATTCATCACAACCCCTTTACAGTGATGCTGCCTGTAGTTACTGCCAAATTCACCACAACCCCTTTACAGTGATGCTGCCTGTAGTTACTGTCAAATTCACCACAACCCCTTTACAGTGTTGCTGCCTGTAGTTACTGCCAAATTCACCGTGACCCCTTTACAGTGTTGCTGCCTGTAGTTACTGTCCAATCCACCACAACCCCTTTACAGTGTTACTGCCTGTAGTTACTTCAAAATATATCACAACCCCTTCACAGTGTTGCTGCCTGTAGTTACTGCCAAATTAATCACAACCCCTTCACAGTGTTGCTGCCTGTAGTTACTGTCAAATCCACCACAACCCCTTTACAGTGTTGCTGCCTGTAGTTACTGTCAAATTCATCACAACCCCTTTACAGTGTTGCTGCCTGTAGTTACTGTCAAATTCATCACAACCCCCTTAGAGTGTTGCTGCATGTAGTTACTGCCAAATTAATCACAACCCCTTCACAGTGTTGCTGCCTGTAGTTACTGCCAAATTAATCACAACCCCTTCACAGTGTTGCTGCATGTAGTTACTGCCAAATTAATCACAACCCCTTCACAGTGTTGCTGCCTGTAGTTACTGCCAAATTAATCACAACCCATTTACAGTGTTGCTGCCTGTAGTTACTGCCAAATTCATCACAACCCATTTACAGTGTTGCTGCCTGTAGTTACTGTCAAATTCATCACACCCCATTTACAGTGTTGCTGCCTGTAGTTACTGCCAAATTAATCACAACCCCTTTACAGTGTTGCTGCCTGTAGTTACTGCCAAATTAATCACAACCCCTTCACAGTGTTGCTGCCTGTAGTTACTGCCAAATTAATCACAACCCCTTCAGTGTTGCTGCCTGTAGTTACTGCCAAATTAATCACAACCCCTTCACAGTGTTGCTGCCTGTAGTTACTGCCAAATTAATCACAACCCCTTCACAGTGTTGCTGCCTGTAGTTACTGCCAAATTCATGACAACCCATTTACAGTGTTGCTGCCTGTAGTTACTGCCAAATTAATCACAACCCCTTCACAGTGTTGCTGCCTGTAGTTACTGCCAAATTCATGACAACCCATTTACAGTGTTGCTGCCTGTAGTTACTGCCAAATTAATCAAAACCCCTTTAGTGTTGCTGCCTGTAGTTACTGTCAAATTCACCACAACCCCTTTACAGTGTTGCTGCCTGTAGTTACTGTCCAATTCACCACAACCCCTTTACAGTGTTGCTGCCTGTAGTTACTGTCAAATTCATCACAACCCCTTTACAGTGTTGCTGCCTGTAGTTACTGTCCAATTCACCACAACCCCTTTACAGTGTTGCTGCCTGTAGTTACTGTCAAATTCATCACAACCCCTTTACAGTGTTGCTGCCTGTAGTTACTGTCCAATTCACCACAACCCCTTTACAGTGTTGCTGCCTGTAGTTACTGTCCAATTCACCACAACCCATTTACAGTGTTGCTGCCTGTAGTTACTGCCAAATTAATCACAACCCCTTCACAGTGTTGCTGCCTGTAGTTACTGCCAAATTAATCAAAACCCCTTCACAGTGTTGCTGCCTGTAGTTACTGCCAAATTAATCACAACCCCTTCACAGTATTGCTGCCTGTAGTTACTGCCAAATTCATCACAACCCATTTACAGTGTTGCTGCCTGTAGTTACTGCCAAATTAATCACAACCCCTTCACAGTGTTGCTGCCTGTAGTTACTGTCAAATTCACCACAACCCCTTTACAGTGTTGCTGCCTGTAGTTACTGTCCAATTCACCACAACCCCTTTACAGTGTTGCTGCCTGTAGTTACTGTCAAATTCACCACAACCCCTTCACAGTGTTGCTGCCTGTAGTTACTGTCAAATTCACCACAACCCCTTTACAGTGTTGCTGCCTGTAGTTACTGTCCAATTCACCACAACCCCTTTACAGTGTTGCTGCCTGTAGTTACTGTCAAATTCACCACAACCCCTTCACAGTGTTGCTGCCTGTAGTTACTGTCAAATTCATCACAACCCCCTTACAGTGTTGCTGCCTGTAGTTACTGTCAAATTCATCACAACCCCTTCACAGTGTTGCTGCCTGTAGTTACTGCCAAATTCATCACAACCCATTTACAGTGTTGCTGCCTGTAGTTACTGCCAAAATAACCACAACCCCTTTACAGTGTTGCTGCCTGTAGTTACTGTCAAATTCACCACAACCCCTTTACAGTGTTGCTGCCTGTAGTTACTGCCAAATTCATCACAACCCATTTACAGTGTTGCTGCCTGTAGTTACCGTCAAATTAATCACAACCCCTTCAGTGTTGCTGCCTGTAGTTACTGCCAAATTAATCACAACCCCTTCACAGTGTTGCTGCCTGTAGTTACTGCCAAATTAATCACAACCCCTTCACAGTGTTGCTGCCTGTAGTTACTGCCAAATTCATGACAACCCATTTACAGTGTTGCTGCCTGTAGTTACTGCCAAATTAATCACAACCCCTTTAGTTTTGCTGCCTGTAGTTACTGTCAAATTCACCACAACCCCTTTACAGTGTTGCTGCCTGTAGTTACTGTCCAATTCACCACAACCCCTTTACAGTGTTGCTGCCTGTAGTTACTACCAAAATAATCACAACCCCTTTACAGTGTTGCTGCCTGTAGTTACTGTCAAATTCACCACAACCCCTTTACAGTGTTGCTGCCTGTAGTTACTGCCAAATTAATCACAACCCCTTCACAGTGTTGCTGCCTGTAGTTACTGCCAAATTAATCACAACCCCTTCACAGTGTTGCTGCCTGTAGTTACTGTCAAATTCACCACAACCCCTTTACAGTGTTGCTGCCTGTAGTTGCTCTCAAATTCACCGTGACCCCTTTACAGTGCTGCTGCCTGTAGTTACTGTCAAATTCACCACAACCCCTTTACAGTGTTGCTGCCTGTAGTTACTGTCAAATTCACCACAACCCCTTTACAGTGTTGCTGCCTGTAGTTACTGTCAAATTCACCATGACCCCTTTACAGTGTTGCTGCCTGTAGTTACTGTCAAATTCACTGTGACCCCTTTACAGTGCTGCTGCCTGTAGTTACTGTCAAATTCACCACAACCCCTTTACAGTGTTGCTGCCTGTAGTTACTGTCAAATTCACCACAACCCCTTTACAGTGTTGCTGCCTGTAGTTACTGTCAAATTCACCATGACCCCTTTACAGTGTTGCTGCCTGTAGTTACTGTCAAATTCACTGTGACCCCTTTACAGTGCTGCTGCCTGTAGTTACTGTCAAATTCATCACAACCCATTTACAGTGTTGCTGCCTGTAGTTACTGTCAAATTCACCACAACCCCTTTACAGTGTTGCTGCCTGTAGTTACTGTCAAATTAATCACAACCCCTTCACAGTGTTGCTGCCTGTAGTTACTGCCAAATTAATCACAACCCCTTCACAGTGTTGCTGCCTGTAGTTACTGCCAAATTAATCACAACCCCTTCACAGTGTTGCTGCATGTAGTTACTGCCAAATTAATCACAACCCCTTCAGTGTTGCTGCCTGTAGTTACTGCCAAATTAATCACAACCCCTTCACAGTGTTGCTGCCTGTAGTTACTGTCAAATTCACCACGACCCCTTTACAGTGTTGCTGCCTGTAGTTGCTCTCAAATTCACCGTGACCCCTTTACAGTGCTGCTGCCTGTAGTTACTGCCAAATTAATCACAACCCCTTCACAGTGTTGCTGCCTGTAGTTACTGCCAAATTAATCACAACCCCTTCACAGTGTTGCTGCCTGTAGTTACTGTCCAATTCACCACAACCCCTTTACAGTGTTGCTGCCTATAGTTACTGTCAAATTCATCACAACCCCTTCAGTGTTGCTGCCTGTAGTTACTGCCAAATTAATCACAACCCCTTCACAGTGTTGCTGCCTGTAGTTACTGCCAAATTAATCAAAACCCCTTCACAGTGTTGCTGCCTGTAGTTACTGCCAAATTAATCACAACCCCTTCACAGTATTGCTGCCTGTAGTTACTGCCAAATTCATCACAACCCATTTACAGTGTTGCTGCCTGTAGTTACTGCCAAATTAATCACAACCCCTTCACAGTGTTGCTGCCTGTAGTTACTGTCCAATTCACCACAACCCCTTTACAGTGTTGCTGCCTGTAGTTACTGTCAAATTCACCACAACCCCTTCACAGTGTTGCTGCCTGTAGTTACTGTCCAATTCACCACAACCCCTTTACAGTGTTGCTGCCTGTAGTTACTGTCAAATTCACCACAACCCCTTCACAGTGTTGCTGCCTGTAGTTACTGTCAAATTCATCACAACCCCCTTACAGTGTTGCTGCCTGTAGTTACTGTCAAATTCATCACAACCCCTTCACAGTGTTGCTGCCTGTAGTTACTGCCAAATTCATCACAACCCATTTACAGTGTTGCTGCCTGTAGTTACTGCCAAAATAACCACAACCCCTTTACAGTGTTGCTGCCTGTAGTTACTGTCAAATTCACCACAACCCCTTTACAGTGTTGCTGCCTGTAGTTACTGCCAAATTCATCACAACCCATTTACAGTGTTGCTGCCTGTAGTTACCGTCAAATTAATCACAACCCCTTCAGTGTTGCTGCCTGTAGTTACTGCCAAATTAATCACAACCCCTTCACAGTGTTGCTGCCTGTAGTTACTGCCAAATTAATCACAACCCCTTCACAGTGTTGCTGCCTGTAGTTACTGCCAAATTCATGACAACCCATTTACAGTGTTGCTGCCTGTAGTTACTGCCAAATTAATCACAACCCCTTTAGTTTTGCTGCCTGTAGTTACTGTCAAATTCACCACAACCCCTTTACAGTGTTGCTGCCTGTAGTTACTGTCCAATTCACCACAACCCCTTTACAGTGTTGCTGCCTGTAGTTACTACCAAAATAATCACAACCCCTTTACAGTGTTGCTGCCTGTAGTTACTGTCAAATTCACCACAACCCCTTTACAGTGTTGCTGCCTGTAGTTACTGCCAAATTAATCACAACCCCTTCACAGTGTTGCTGCCTGTAGTTACTGCCAAATTAATCACAACCCCTTCACAGTGTTGCTGCCTGTAGTTACTGTCAAATTCACCACAACCCCTTTACAGTGTTGCTGCCTGTAGTTGCTCTCAAATTCACCGTGACCCCTTTACAGTGCTGCTGCCTGTAGTTACTGTCAAATTCACCACAACCCCTTTACAGTGTTGCTGCCTGTAGTTACTGTCAAATTCACCACAACCCCTTTACAGTGTTGCTGCCTGTAGTTACTGTCAAATTCACCATGACCCCTTTACAGTGTTGCTGCCTGTAGTTACTGTCAAATTCACTGTGACCCCTTTACAGTGCTGCTGCCTGTAGTTACTGTCAAATTCACCACAACCCCTTTACAGTGTTGCTGCCTGTAGTTACTGTCAAATTCACCACAACCCCTTTACAGTGTTGCTGCCTGTAGTTACTGTCAAATTCACCATGACCCCTTTACAGTGTTGCTGCCTGTAGTTACTGTCAAATTCACTGTGACCCCTTTACAGTGCTGCTGCCTGTAGTTACTGTCAAATTCACCACAACCCCTTTACAGTGTTGCTGCCTGTAGTTACTGTCAAATTAATCACAACCCCTTCACAGTGTTGCTGCCTGTAGTTACTGTCAAATTAATCACAACCCCTTCACAGTGTTGCTGCCTGTAGTTACTGCCAAATTAATCACAACCCCTTCACAGTGTTGCTGCCTGTAGTTACTGCCAAATTAATCACAACCCCTTCACAGTGTTGCTGCATGTAGTTACTGCCAAATTAATCACAACCCTTCAGTGTTGCTGCCTGTAGTTACTGCCAAATTAATCACAACCCCTTCACAGTGTTGCTGCCTGTAGTTACTGTCAAATTCACCACGACCCCTTTACAGTGTTGCTGCCTGTAGTTGCTCTCAAATTCACCGTGACCCCTTTACAGTGCTGCTGCCTGTAGTTACTGCCAAATTAATCACAACCCCTTCACAGTGTTGCTGCCTGTAGTTACTGCCAAATTAATCACAACCCCTTCACAGTGTTGCTGCCTGTAGTTACTGTCCAATTCACCACAACCCCTTTACAGTGTTGCTGCCTATAGTTACTGTCAAATTCATCACAACCCCTTCAGTGTTGCTGCCTGTAGTTACTGCCAAATTAATCACAACCCCTTCACAGTGTTGCTGCCTGTAGTTACTGCCAAATTAATCAAAACCCCTTCACAGTGTTGCTGCCTGTAGTTACTGCCAAATTAATCACAACCCCTTCACAGTATTGCTGCCTGTAGTTACTGCCAAATTCATCACAACCCATTTACAGTGTTGCTGCCTGTAGTTACTGCCAAATTAATCACAACCCCTTCACAGTGTTGCTGCCTGTAGTTACTGTCCAATTCACCACAACCCCTTTACAGTGTTGCTGCCTGTAGTTACTGTCAAATTCACCACAACCCCTTCACAGTGTTGCTGCCTGTAGTTACTGTCCAATTCACCACAACCCCTTTACAGTGTTGCTGCCTGTAGTTACTGTCAAATTCACCACAACCCCTTCACAGTGTTGCTGCCTGTAGTTACTGTCAAATTCATCACAACCCCCTTACAGTGTTGCTGCCTGTAGTTACTGTCAAATTCATCACAACCCCTTCACAGTGTTGCTGCCTGTAGTTACTGCCAAATTCATCACAACCCATTTACAGTGTTGCTGCCTGTAGTTACTGCCAAAATAACCACAACCCCTTTACAGTGTTGCTGCCTGTAGTTACTGTCAAATTCACCACAACCCCTTTACAGTGTTGCTGCCTGTAGTTACTGCCAAATTCATCACAACCCATTTACAGTGTTGCTGCCTGTAGTTACCGTCAAATTAATCACAACCCTTCAGTGTTGCTGCCTGTAGTTACTGCCAAATTAATCACAACCCCTTCACAGTGTTGCTGCCTGTAGTTACTGCCAAATTAATCACAACCCCTTCACAGTGTTGCTGCCTGTAGTTACTGCCAAATTCATGACAACCCATTTACAGTGTTGCTGCCTGTAGTTACTGCCAAATTAATCACAACCCCTTTAGTTTTGCTGCCTGTAGTTACTGTCAAATTCACCACAACCCCTTTACAGTGTTGCTGCCTGTAGTTACTGTCCAATTCACCACAACCCTTTACAGTGTTGCTGCCTGTAGTTACTACCAAAATAATCACAACCCCTTTACAGTGTTGCTGCCTGTAGTTACTGTCAAATTCACCACAACCCCTTTACAGTGTTGCTGCCTGTAGTTACTGCCAAATTAATCACAACCCCTTCACAGTGTTGCTGCCTGTAGTTACTGCCAAATTAATCACAACCCCTTCACAGTGTTGCTGCCTGTAGTTACTGTCAAATTCACCACAACCCCTTTACAGTGTTGCTGCCTGTAGTTGCTCTCAAATTCACCGTGACCCCTTTACAGTGCTGCTGCCTGTAGTTACTGTCAAATTCACCACAACCCCTTTACAGTGTTGCTGCCTGTAGTTACTGTCAAATTCACCACAACCCCTTTACAGTGTTGCTGCCTGTAGTTACTGTCAAATTCACCATGACCCCTTTACAGTGTTGCTGCCTGTAGTTACTGTCAAATTCACTGTGACCCCTTTACAGTGCTGCTGCCTGTAGTTACTGTCAAATTCACCACAACCCCTTTACAGTGTTGCTGCCTGTAGTTACTGTCAAATTCACCACAACCCCTTTACAGTGTTGCTGCCTGTAGTTACTGTCAAATTCACCATGACCCCTTTACAGTGTTGCTGCCTGTAGTTACTGTCAAATTCACTGTGACCCCTTTACAGTGCTGCTGCCTGTAGTTACTGTCAAATTCACCACAACCCCTTTACAGTGTTGCTGCCTGTAGTTACTGTCAAATTAATCACAACCCCTTCACAGTGTTGCTGCCTGTAGTTACTGTCAAATTCACTGTGACCCCTTTACAGTGCTGCTGCCTGTAGTTACTGTCAAATTCATCACAACCCATTTACAGTGTTGCTGCCTGTAGTTACTGTCAAATTCACCACAACCCCTTTACAGTGTTGCTGCCTGTAGTTACTGTCAAATTCACCACAACCCCTTTACAGTGTTGCTGACTGTAGTTACTGTCAAATTCACCATGACCCCTTTACAGTGTTGCTGCCTGTAGTTACTGTCAAATTCACTGTGACCCCTTTACAGTGCTGCTGCCTGTAGTTACTGTCAAATTCACCACAACCCCTTTACAGTGTTGCTGCCTGTAGTTACTGTCAAATTCACCACAACCCCTTTACAGTGTTGCTGCCTGTAGTTACTGTCAAATTCACCAAGACCCCTTTACAGTGTTGCTGCCTGTAGTTACTGTCAAATTCACTGTGACCCCTTTACAGTGCTGCTGCCTGTAGTTACTGTCAAATTCATCACAACCCATTTACAGTGTTGCTGCCTGTAGTTACTGTCAAATTCACCACAACCCCTTTACAGTGTTGCTGCCTGTAGTTACTGTCAAATTAATCACAACCCCTTCACAGTGTTGCTGCCTGTAGTTACTGCCAAATTAATCACAACCCCTTCACAGTGTTGCTGCCTGTAGTTACTGCCAAATTAATCACAACCCCTTCACAGTGTTGCTGCATGTAGTTACTGCCAAATTAATCACAACCCCTTCAGTGTTGCTGCCTGTAGTTACTGCCAAATTAATCACAACCCCTTCACAGTGTTGCTGCCTGTAGTTACTGTCAAATTCACCACGACCCCTTTACAGTGTTGCTGCCTGTAGTTGCTCTCAAATTCACCGTGACCCCTTTACAGTGCTGCTGCCTGTAGTTACTGCCAAATTAATCACAACCCCTTCACAGTGTTGCTGCCTGTAGTTACTGCCAAATTAATCACAACCCCTTCACAGTGTTGCTGCCTGTAGTTACTGCCAAATTAATCACAACCCCTTCACAGTGTTGCTGCCTGTAGTTACTGTCAAATTCACCACAACCCCTTTACAGTGCTGCTGCCTGTAGTTACTGTCAAATTCACCACAACCCCTTTACAGTGTTGCTGCCTGTAGTTACTGTAAAATTCACCACAACCCCTTTACAGTGCTGCTGCCTGTAGTTACTGCCAAAATAATCACAACCCCTTTACAGTGTTGCTGCCTGTAGTTACTGCCAAAATAATCACAACCCCTTTACAGTGTTGCTGCCTGTAGTTACTGCCAAATTAATCACAACCCCTTCACAGTGTTGCTGCCTGTAGTTACTGCCAAAATAATCACAACCCCTTTACAGTGCTGCTGCCTGTAGTTACTGTCAAATTCATCACAACCAATTTACAGTGTTGCTGCCTGTAGTTACTATCAAATTCACCACAACCCCTTCACAGTGTTGCTGCCTGTAGTTACTGTCAAATTAATCACAACCCCTTCACAGTGTTGCTGCCTGTAGTTACTGTCAAATCCACCACAACCCCCTTTACAGTGTTGCTGCATGTAGTTACTGCCAAATGAATCACAACCCCTTCACAGTGTTGCTGCCTGTAGTTACTGCCACATTCATCACAACCCCTTCACAGTGTTGCTGCCTGTAGTTACTGCCAAATTAATCACAGCCCCTTCACAGTGTTGCTGCCTGTAGTTACTGTCAAATTCACCACAACCGCTTTAGTGTTGCTGCCTGTAGTTACTGTCAAATTCACCACAACCCCTTTACAGTGTTGCTGCCTGTAGTTACTGCCAAATGAATCACAACCCCTTCACAGTGTTGCTGCCTGTAGTTACTGCCAAATTAATCACAACCCCTTCACAGTGTTGCTGCCTGTAGTTACTGCCAAATTAATCACAGCCCCTTCACAGTGTTGCTGCCTGTAGTTACTGTCAAATTCACCACAACCGCTTTACAGTGTTGCTGCCTGTAGTTACTGTCAAATTCACCACAACCCCTTTACAGTGTTGCTGCCTGTAGTTACTGTCAAATTCACCACAACCCCTTCACAGTGTTGCTGCCTGTAGTTCTTCAACTTTTTAAGACGGGTGATGGAATGATGGCAGAGGTTTTGGGATGTTGTTTTCCCCAACATGATCCAGGCACATTTTATTTAACCAATGTGCAACAATTGGCGATTACACTTCTTTTCCATAGACCTAACAATGAACATAATGGTGTGTGGACAGTATCGCATTTGCACTGAAACCTTCAAGTGAATTAGCCTAATAGTTGCAATATTCCCAGCACAATCTGGAAGATTTGGTGCAGTCAGTGTGTAGGCCTAAACCTGCTTCAGTATCCTAAATTTGATGTTGAAACTTTAGACTATTTTGCAAAATATTAGTTTTACAGACAGCCCTTGTTTTAACGGAATAATAATGGGCTAATCCAGTTATAATTTAGTCTAATAATTGGTCTTAATTGATAGGCTAACCTTACCTTGGCATATATGCCTAAAGTTGTAACAAATGTAGCTACTTTACAGACATTTTCTTGTTCGTCCCATATGTTTTAAGGGCCTAGTCATTTTCTTGTTGGTCCCATATGTTTTAAGGGCTTAGTCATGTCCTTGTTGGTCCCATATGTTTTAAGGGCCTAGTCATGTCCTTATTGGTCCCATATGTTTTAAGGGCCTAGTCATGTCCTTGTTGGTCCCATATGTTTTAAGGGCCTAGTCATTTTCTTGTTGGTCCCATATGTTTTAAGGGCCTGGTCATTTTCAATCGGTGCTTGAAATCTCCACACTTTAGCGCACAACCCAAGGCTCGCCCTGACTGCATAACATCAGTTATTCATTGTGCTATTTTCTGCATTGAACTCCCAAAGATATTTAATTCCTGTACCTATTGTATGTGGTATCTTTTTTATTGATTCCATAAATACACACTTCTAAATAGTCTACACATTAATGTATGTTGTAATATCTAGGGCAGACCCAGTAAACTTGAATTTAGGCTTACGTCATTTGTCCATTAGCCTATCAGTGTCACGTTCATCGTAAGGATCGGACCAAGGCTCAGCGTGAGTAGAGTTCCACATCATTTTAATAAATCAAAACTCACTGAACAAACCAACAACCAAACGAACTGTGCCCCTACTGCTGTGCACAAATACATAGACACGATCCCACAACACAAATGAGGAAAATGGCTACCTAAATATGATCCCCAATCAGAGACAACGATAAACAGCTGTCTCTGATTGGGAACCATATCAGGCCAACATAGACATACAAAAACGCCTACACATACAAAAACCCTAGACATACAAAAACTAGAGTACCCACCCTAGTCACACCCTGACCTAAACCAAAATATATAGAAAAACAGAGATATCTAAGGTCAGGGTGTGACAATCAGAGTCAGCTGTGATACGTTGTTGCATGTTGCTACAATGTTTTCACTCTGTGTTGAGGGGTGTATATTGGTCCAAACTCAACCATGTGATGCACCTGTGCATAATATAACACATATTTAAGAGTGTCATAATAACAAGTAGAACATTACAAGAGTTCCAGAACACTAAATTCTAGGTTACTTTCTTGATTTGTGATGGCAGGAGAGAGTGTACATTTTAAAGCGAGGCATGTGAATGTATTATTTGTTGCCACATTTGAAAAAAGGGTTTTTAGAGAAATTTTGAGTTTAATATCTCACAATATTTAAGTAGGCTGTTTATTTTTTTCATTACCAAATGTCTTCTATCTGTCGTGAATGTATTTTGGGGCCTAATGAATTTAATAGGCCTTCTTTCTCCTTCCAGTGACGCAGACAGACGCTAGTGAGGAAGGGCACTGCAGGCCCTGTCATCCCTATATTGTAGTTAAGAGCAATATATTGTAGCATACAAAGAAATGAAAGGTTAACTACATGATCGACTTCAGAATCCTCATGCTTGCATTTAAAGATGGATTAAACCCCACATACATCAGTGACCTCATCTCAATCAGTGGGCCACCTCACACTCTCTGCTCTAGGCACTCCCTACTGCTTCAAGTCCGCAAGACATGTCTGCGAACTAAGCGGGATCGAGCCTTCTGCTTGCTGCCTTGCCCCTCGCCTATGGAATGCTCTCCCTGACCATATGAGAGCCGCTCCATCACCCGGAACTTTTAAAACTGACTGCAAAACTCACTTCTACAGACAGTATTTTTCATAGTCCTAGTCCCATTCTAAAATGTATTTAGCACAGAGCTCAATATTGATATTTTACCTACCTTGATTCTAAATGTACATTCTAAATGTACTTTCTTGTTTTTATATGGTACCAATCAACAGTTTGGACACACCTACTCATTCCAGAGTTTTTCTTTATTTTGACCATTTTCTACATTGTATAATAATAGTGAAGACATCAAAACTATGAAATAACACATATGGAATCATGTAGTAACCAAAAAGCGATTATTCAAAGTAGCAACCCTTTGCATTGATGACAGCTGACTACAACTAAACCCCAAAAGAGATTGTATTTGAAAATAACAGTAATTTCATACATTTATTACATTGAGACACGATCACATATGTCTCTTATTTTATTAGTGGGAATACTTGGGAACAAATTCCCTGAGAACAAATTCCATGAATTAAACTCATTTTTAGCTGAATTCCTGATGATTTTAGTCTTTTTTTTAACCAAAAACGAAACAACTAAACACAGGTTGTGTGTGTGTGTGTGTGTGTGTGTGAGTGAAGGTGTGAATGGTGTGTGTGTGTGAGTGAAGGTGTGAATGATGCAGACCCCCTGTGTGAGGAGAATGAGAAAGAGAAGGCCCTGATGGTTAAAGCCAGCGAGAGGACCATGAGATACTTGAAGGAGGATCTGGCTTACTACCATGAGAAGGTCATCAAAAACCTAGGCCAGACCCTGGACAGAGCTCTGGTGCTGAACCAGAGCGAAGAGGAAGCTAAGCTGGAGGAGAGGATCAATTTTGAAATGATGGTTTGGAGGTTTGGGAAGGGTGAGAGATTGATGAGGCTAGGGCTAGAAGTTGCAGGAAGCATAGACAGAAACAGATTTTGAAAGGATGGTTTGTAGGTTTGGGAAGGGTGAGAGATTGATGAGGCTAGGGCTAGAAGTTGCAGGAAGCATAGACAGAAACAGATTTTGAAAGGATGGTTTGGGAAGGGTGAGAGATTGATGAGGCTAGGGCTAGAAGTTGCAGGAAGCATAGACAGAAAAAGATCAAGACACCCGAAAGTAAAGAAACTAATGAATGGGAGCCGGCCAACTAGTGAAGGTTGCAGAAGAGAAAGAGAGTAAAAGAGGTCAAAGTGCAAAGCCAGTGAAAATTGACAAGGAAAACCTTTGCAGAGTTCATGGAAAAAGTCCAATAATGTGTTTGAGGGTTTTGAGAATGTCCAAGACATTGACATGTGTCACATGGTCAGAAAGCACATCAAGCAAGACCAGATGATGTTGGATGCTTGGCAGCTCCAGCAGGAGTTAGTCGTGGGCTCTTTCAGAAACTACTGGAGAGAGCTGGAGGAGGGCATCGAACCCATGCTGGACAGAGTGCAGGAAATCGCCACTGTGGAAGTTGAGGTAAGAACACCACAGCATGCTGTACGTCAGCTGGTATAATGGTGGAAACAGAGAGTGAAGAAATAGCATTCAGGTTTCTTTCCAACTCACACTGTGCACTATAATAGCCATCAGTATTACCCCGGTATTTTGGATTGGGTTAACTTACTTTTCAGGCCTGTTAGATTTTTATATAAATGCATTGTGCATGTTATGTTTAGCCCAGCCGGGTCACCCATTGAACAAGTCAGTATTTGACGTCATCCATGTCTAAGGACATCAGGAGATGGTGGAAACCGGCCACTAGGGGGCAACAGTGAGCACTTACCGTCAAGTAGGTTTCGGTTTTGCTACAGCGTTGTGGACTGCATGGCAGATAGGTGTAAGCATCTGATTCCAAATGTTGCAATTTCAAATCCAGCGATAGAAAGTTGATTTTGATATTTTTGTTTTAAGGCTATCCCAAACCTTAACCCTTACCTCAGCCATTCTGAGTTAATATCTAACCTTCAAAATTCTGAGTTAATGCCTAAACTTAACCTTAAACACTTAGAAATTTGACGTTTGGAACAACTTAGTAATTTGAAGTTTGAGAAAAATGGATGAACGTCTAATTCTGACGTGGTACAGTGAGAGCAGGTAGGTTTAGCCAAAACCCTGCACCTCTGTCTCCTCTCATGCAGAATGACTCCGCTACTCTTGAGTCAGTGGTAGATTGTTTACTGGATTCATACAGTATTTATATAGACATACTGTATATGAATTACTGATTCATTACTGCAGCTACAATATTCTCCCAGTATGTGAGACTTGTAAGGTTTTGATACACATATTCCCACTGGGCAAATAATGTTGAATCAACATTGTTTCCATGTAATTTCAATGAAATGATGTTGAACCAATGTGGAATAGATGTTGAATTGATGTCTGTGCCCAGTGGGCTGTATCTTGTCACTGTGATTAATCATGTTAACTAATCTTGTACCGCTAATCTTCCCATCGAGTCAGAACTACAGGTCACCTGCTCCAGTGACTATGACCTCCTTGACCTCTGTCTCTCTGACCACTGACCACTTCTCCACTGAACGCTACCCTCCAGACCACTACCACTTCCCCCCTCTTTCTCCCCATTCGCATCCCTCCCTCTAACCTCCAAACTACCGCCACTCAACCGCTCCCTCTTCCCCGCCGCCTGCCCCCACTGAAGGTTCCACTGCTGACCCTGGCATGGCCATAGACCACCCATCTCCACCCAGACTGAGGGAGGACAGACAGGCAACTCTGACAGGGCTGGAACCCCTGTACTGGTAAGAAGCCTGATATGAACCAGGCTCCATCTCTCTCTGTCAGTCAGATCCACACACATGGTTTCACATAGAGGAAAGCTAGTGTAGATCTGTCAGATTATAGCTGCGCTGGAAAGATGTTTAAATGTATTATGTTTCTCACTCTGGACACTAATGGAGATCATACAGGAGAAACCAATGAGATGGATTATTATGAGGTAGAGGAGATTATCCTCCTGCCTGATGAGATTGATTATGATGAGGTAGAGGAGATTGTCATCCTGCCTGATGAGATTGATTATGATGAGGTAGAGGAGATTATCATCCTGCCTGATGAGATTGATTATGATGAGGTAGAGGAGATTATCATCCTGCCTGATGAGATTGATTATGATGAGGTAGAGGAGATTATCATCCTGCCTGATGAGATTGATTATGAGGTAGAGGAGATTATCATCCTGCCTGATGAGATTGATTATGATGAGGTAGAGGAGATTATCATCCTGCCTGATGAGATTGATTATGATGAGGTAGAGGAGATTATCATCCTGCCTGATGAGATTGATTATGATGAGGTAGAGGAGATTCTCATACTGCCTGATGAGGTTCCAAGTAAAGCAAGAGAAGGAAGAAGTGAAGGAGAAGAATGAACAGGAGAATGAGACAGAGGAGGGCAAGAAATTTCACAAGACCATCAAGAAGAGGTGAGTTTAAAGTAGACTGGAGAAAATGAAATAGTGGAGGGAGGGAAAAGCTAACAGACAGATGGACACATAAAAGGAGATAGTAAAGGACTGTGTGACTCAGTTTTGACATGTTGCAGTAGTATCCATATTGTTCCATTCATGTCAGTGGTTACTGTCTCCCCCACAGGTTTATCAGATGGCTAAGGAATATGTTCTGCTGTGGAGGCGGCCTTCAGAAATGCTGAACTGAAATCTTCATCACACCGCAGCCAGAGATCCCAAAACACACCTATTTTTCAATAAACATAAAATCCCATCCTGATGTTTGTTTTGCTCAGATTAGCAGGTCTTTGTTTTGGGAAGGCTCCAAAGCTAATAGAATACAGTGGTCTTATTTCATTAATTACAACTTTATAAGGTTTAGCCTCTTTACTCTGGGAGACCTGTACACATTGGTCTCCCGGGGGGCCTTAATAAGGTTGTGCCTCACAGGGAAGTCAAGAATAAAGAGAAAAAGCATGCACACAGAATTGCTCACCAAACATTATTTTTGTCTAGGGTGTGTGGATTCACCTTAGCCCTCTTTAGGTGTGTGTGGATTCCAATGATGTATGTACTGTATACACCACAGGAGGTTGGTGGCACCTTAATTGTAGACAGGCTTGTGATAATGGCTGGGGTGGAATGGTATCAAATATGTGGTTTCCATGTGCTTGATGCCATTCCATTGGCGCCGTTCAAGACATTATTATGAGCCGTCCTCCCTCCTGTGATATACACATGTTTATATACATCATTGGTGGAATCATTAATGCACTCTTTTCCTGGTCTACGAGTGCCTCCCTGTGGACACTTGCGAGCCCCATGTGCCGATGCTATAGCGTTATACTACCAGCGGTGGGCGGTAGACCTCGATGCCCAACCACATTGCTAACCAGTCCACTCGTACACATAAAAGGACTAGGAAACCTAGCTAGCTTGCTATAAAACATTTAAAACAAGGGGAGGAAACAAATAAGGAAAACAAAGGACTTTATAATCAAACGGGACATAGCTACATTTCCGTTAGCTGTTCAAGCACATCGGTGGAGAGTGAAAAGATCGAGTTTGTAAGGTTTGATATTATGTGTCGTTTAGATGACAATTAGCTGGTCTGCCTGCATTGGACAATGTTAGCTAACGCCATGCAGTTAAAATAGCTGTCTAGCTAACGACGTTAGCGAGCTAGCAGATGTCTGTCAAAAGCTTTCAAGCATATAACGTTATTTGTTAGCTAACGTTAGCCTGGCTACAGTCATTTATCAGTATGAAGTTAGCTAGCTAGATATTCTAATCTAGCTAGCTGCTACACACGAGAAGTTAGCAAGACCTTGAACACAAAAAAAACTAGCAGGATAGCAAAAGTAGTTAGTACAGTAGCTAGCTGGTACGGTTGTCTAGTTAGCCAACGTTGTCGCTAGCCAACTAACGTTAACTAGGTTTCTAACTAGTTAACTAGCCAGAAAGCGTTGCCGTTGTCTTAGCAAGCTAGTCATATTTAAAGGCCTGTTGTATATTTAGGCCTCCCGTATAGACCACAATATTAGCTAACGTTGGTTGACAGGCAGGCTGGAGGGCTTGCACGATAATTGATGGACACGGATTGAAATAATCTGATAATGAAACTAAAATAGCCAAATAATTGACTGACTAGCAAGGTAACTACCGAGTTATCAAACATTTTAGAACTAGTAGTTCGTTAACTAGCCATCACGAAATATTGTGCGCAGACGCTGGCTGACATCTTTACCAGACACTTTTGTATTGTGCGCTTGCTGATGATAACTAATATGGCAATGATTGGATGATGCAATACTGTTTTGTGGTAGTGCATAGTTAGTTAGTTCGCAACTGCATAGGTAGTTAGCTAACTAGTTAGCGACACTATATTTTCCAATGCTAGCCCGTACTAGTTAAATTGGGGACCAATAGCAGGCTACCGGTCTCACACGAGTTGCATGTACTAGTACCAAAATGATAATGGAAAAGCACCATGCAATTTGCAGAGCTACAATTGTGAATTAGATATTCACTATCTAGTTAGTTAATACTTAAAAGCCTTACACACATATATATATTATATCTGCTGGTCTACGTCATGCTGAAGGTGGTCACATTGGAGGAGAGCAGAGTTGCCCCAACTTGATCTTGGGGCCTCCACTGGGTGCACGTTTTTTTTCTTCCCATGCACTACACAGTTGATTCAAATAGCCAACTCGCCAAGCTTTGACTATTTGAATCGGCTGTGTAGTGTTGGGGGGACAAAACAACGTGTACCCATTGGGGTGGGTTGTGGAAACCCTGGAGTAGAGAAGTGGTGCCTACATTAACAAACTTTAGCCTGTGAGGGAAAGATGTATTGACCACCTGATGAAGTTTAAAGGTGTGATGAGATAAATATCGAATTGGCCAGAGTTCAAACCGGGGGCGGGGTAGATGTCAGTGATTTCAATTTGTTAACATGTGACACATCACATATGTGACCAGGCTAGGTCTTGCTTTAGTGCTGGTTGGTTATATTCTTGCCTCCAGTGCTGGGTTCTAATTCTAAATGTAGATGCCATGCCAAAACAGGTCAGAGTCTGTGCCAGATTTTGGGTTCACAGGTCAGGTGATGATCCCATCTGGAAACAGGTTGCCAAAGCAGATTGACCGACAGACCGAGCTGGTACATCACCCTCGGTCTCAGTTAGTATCCACTGCATTTTGACAGTGGTGTAAACTACTTGGGTAAAAATACTTGAAAGTAGTACTTAAGTAGTTTTGGGGAGTATCTGTACTTTACTATTTATATTTTTGATAATTTTTACTTCACTACAATTCTGAAGAAATATCAGCTTTTTACTCCATACATTTTCCCTGATGCCCAAAAGTACTTGTTACATTTTGAATGCTTAGCAGGACAGGAAAATGGTAAAATTCACACACTTATCAAGATAATTTCCCTGATTATCCCTACTGCCTCTAATCAGGCGGACTCACTAAACACACATGCTTTGTTTGTAAGTTATGCCTGAGTGTTGGAGCGTGCCCCTGACTATCCATAATTATTTATTTATTTTTAACAAGAAAATGGTGCCATATTTTTTGCTTAATATAAGGAATTTGAAATCATTTTTACTTTTATTACTGAAGTATATTTTAGCAATTACATTTACTTTTCATACTTAAGTATCTTTAAAGCCAAATACTCAGGTATGTCAATTAGGTACTTTTTTATCACTGCATTCTGGGAGTAACTTCACTGGTCTTGACTGTACACACAACATTGCTATTTGAATCCTTGCTGTCTTTTGATAGCTGAGGAACACTCAACCCCACTCTCTTATATCGAGGCACAGTTGATAACGGGTCGCATGATTTGCTAGCAACAATATTAAGTGCCCATCAATCAATACTTTTATCGACTACAACCACCTACTTTCCTCATTTGTGTTGCTCAGTGCAAATTTGCTTGTGCCAATTGGATCTCAGTTTAACTAGTATTTCAAGGGCACTACTTCTCCAGTTAAGCAACACAATTGAGGAAATTTGGTTGTATTCAAGTTTTTATTAGAAGTATGAATTTCAGTACCCCGCGGAAGGACCGCAGTTAGATACAGGTAGGTGTTTTAAGAATTACAATTTTTACAAGTATCGACTGATGGTGACTCGATGTTGTTGCTAGAAAATCACACGACCAGTTATCAATGCTCAACTCTGCCTTGATATGAGAACAGAGTTGAGACTTCTTCAGCTGTCTTTGGACTACCTGTATTGTCATGGCTGTTTGTAAATGGGGGACATTTTAAGTTGGTCACCTTTCTGCACCCTTTCCATACAAACCGCACACCCATCCCTTCATGGTGTGAGTTCAACCCTTCCTTATCTGATCTTCTGCCAGACCAAGGAAGCCAAATTTAACACCAGGGATGTCATTGACACCTTGAACAGCTGTGATACAGCATATATAACCCCACCCATATCCCAGTTCCCTATTATCAGTAGGTAGATCCAGCCTGTATTACAAAAAGTGAATGGGTAGGTCATGGAATGTGGCAATTTTGATGGGGGTGGAGGCCATAAAAAAACTGAACTAACCATGAGGGGCCGCAGTTGCTCGGGGGTCTGCTCCCCCTGTGCAATTATACACATTTTGCCACGGGGTGGAGAGAAGATTTAGTGATTTTAGAACTAATTTCATGCACTTCTACTACATTTTGCCATGTGTGAGAGGAAAAGTGGCTGTTTTACAGCTAATTTACGGCAATTCTAAACATTTTGACCTAGGGTGGATAGAAAGATATCATTAACGGCATGCATGAGCGAGACTAACTAACAAAATCAAATGGGGCCCCCAAGCCAGTAATTTGAGCATGATAACAAGTTTAGATAGCTGGCCACTAAACTAACTTGTCAATCTAAAAATTGACTTGACTATCAATGACTGACACAGCAAGAGAAACTGCTGATGCACAACCAAATTTAGAAATTGCACCCTGTGTATTCTACTATTCTACTATTCTAACTCTCAACAGTAAGTTCACAGAGTTCCCTATTTATTTCTTATATATTTTGTATTTGGAAATTCATCCCAGGGCTGCCAGTTGCCCATCCCCGTCCTAGATAAAAGCTCAGTGAGAGAAGTTCTGACACGTCCCACTGAGGGGCTCATGCATTCCCCTGGCTCTCACTGCTCTACGCCCTGACTAGATAAGGTTATAAGCACATTACAGTTTGTCTGAGGAGGGGTGTGAGTTGAGAGAAAGGATATATGGCTGAACAGTGGTGTGTTTGTGTTAACTACACTAGTGGGGAGAGGCTGGAGAAGTACCGGTAACAACATGAGGGGTCATGTAGAGGCCCCTTTGGAGTAGGGTAGGGCAGAGGACATTCTACCTCTGGTCAGTGTTCGTCAATGATTACAATCAGTAATGTCTCAGCGTCACCTCCCCTTATGATGCAACTGGGCAGTAAACCATTCAATAAAATCTATAGTTTCAAAGTAAACAAAATTCCTGCAGTTAGCCTGCCCTTTCAACAACCTCGCACACAATTAAAGTAATGATTCTAATGCTTGATATCAAGCAAGGGTGAGAATCATTTTGCTTTCAGCTGTTTCTGTCTTCAGATCAATCTGTTTAGCCTGCCCCTCTACAACCTGTTTCTTAGCAATATGAATCTTAGTGTCAGTATGACTTATGAATTGTGAGTCAGTAGGTTATGTTGTATCTTGGTATCGGTATGATGAATAGTGAGTCATGTAATAAGTGCTGCCTGCCTTGTGTGTTGTACTCTGCCCGGTATTATAGTCCCCAGGTTAACTCTTGGCCCAGGGTTGCTTCATGGGAGAGGTCTGATTAGTACCTTTGTACTGATTGGCTCCTCCTCACTGAGCTCTCTGAGTCAGTACCAATGCAGTTTGAACAACTTCTGTCACAAAGTTTGGTTTAGTCCTTCTCTGCGGATCCCTTTCCTTCATTATCCCCTTCAGTTGTTGATATCGTTTCTCTCTCCTCTGTGGATAGGTAGGACTGTGCACTCGCTGCTTGGTCGACCACGGTAACTCACCACCATGCCGTTCCCCTTTGGCAAGTCCCACAAGTCACCGGCGGACATCGTCAAGAACCTGAAGGACAACATGACGGTGTTGGAGAAACACGACATCTCTGACAAGAAGGCTGAGAAGGTAAACAACCAACACACAAACACTGGTACTGACTAGTGCCTCCAAGGTAAACCTCTCTCCCACTACTCTAACATGACTAGAGACTTCAGAGATTCTATGGAAGCCATGGAGTGGGGAATTTTAAACCTGTCCCTCTGAGTTTGAATTTACTACAGTGTAAGGCAGGGCTCTAAAACCCTGTTCCTGGAGACATACCCTTCTGTATGTTTCTGTGCCAACCCCAGCTGTAACTAACCTGATTCAGTTTATCAACCAGCCAATTATTAGAATTAGGTGCCCTAGATTAGGGTTGGAGTGAGAACGACTAGAGACGTCGGTCTCAAACCTGTTGAGGGTTTAGTTTCCTTTCCTTCCTTTCATAACAAGCCATCTCTAGACTGAAAATAGTGTATGATGGGATCATTTCAGGACAATGTAGGATGGTGGGTGTTTGCTAGATCATAGGAAACACTATGGTGACTGATGGAGAGCTAGCTAATGTAAAGAGCTAATTTCTCCTGTCTGTCTTTTTTTGTGTGCGTGTCCAGGCCACAGAGGAGGTGTCTAAGAGCCTGGTTGCGATGAAGGAGATTCTGTATGGCACTAATGAGAAGGAGCCCCAGACAGAGGCGGTGGCCCAGCTGGCCCAGGAGCTCTACAACAGCGGCCTGCTCAGCACCCTCGTAGCTGACCTGCAGCTCATCGACTTTGAGGTGAGACACTTTTACACGGTTTCTTTCTGTTTGTCTGTCTTTCAGATGGATGCAGGGATATGAGAGATTTCTTTTGAGATGCTGACTAGAAAGCTGTGTGTCTTTGGGATGGAGAGACATTTTATGTCAATGTACAGAAAAAGACAAGACTGACTGTTCTCTTTTACTGGCACATGGACAGGCTTTCACTTTTCTTTGCTTACGTGTGTGTTTCACTGAGTCACCTTATCAGCCTGAGTCAGTGTTGTGTGACTCTCCTTTTTGACACACTCAACCTCCACATCATTCAGTTGGTCTGTGTCATTCTCACCCATCAAAAGAGACATCTGTCTTGGCTATTCCTGCTATGGGGAGGCTGCATTTGATAATGGGTGCAAAACCACTCAATGATACTATTTTGAAATGTGCCGATTCACTAATGGTGCTAATAGGTGAATCTGTTTTATCACCATAACATGTATAAGAACATTGCATTCAGAAAAACTTCAGTATTAAAGTTCAAAATAAGAGAACTTTGTTTAGTAACTACTGCTAGAAACCATGTCTGCTTGAAATCTGACCCCTTGTGATTTTCACACCTTTCCAACATTCTGTCATATCTGTTCACCATCAGGGTAAGAAGGATGTGGCTCAGATCTTCAACAACATTCTGAGACGTCAGATCGGGACACGGACGCCCACGGTGGAGTACCTCTGCACTCAGCAGAACATCCTCTTCATGCTGCTCAAAGGGTCTGTGGCGCCTAAACCTACACTACAACCTGTTATTTACAATGTTGGGGTGTGGTGCTTTTATGTTTGGTCAAAAGTGGATACCTTTTAAGTCGGTGAAGTTTTATTTGAAGGGAATTACCACATTGTCTCAATACACTTTACAGAAAGATTTAATCAATCAAAATGGAAAGATAAATACTGCAGAAATGGACAAACGTCAGATATTGATAGTAATACCGGAAGACATTGACGGTGTCCTATATCAGGGATCATTTTGTTCTGGAGCGGATGGTCGGAACATAATTACAAATACTTTGTAGACTGCAAATAGATATGTTTGACTGAAACATAAACATTTCAAACCTTTGTGTACATTTGTAAACGTGTTTCTGTATTGTGTGGAAATAATTACTTGGTGCTGAATTCCAGTGTTTTTGTGTTTTATGCCCCCCCCCAGTGTCGTGGGTTGTAGTGTGCAGTCTTGTGTCTAGGGTTGGCCTGATATTACCATAGCATCGTGATGTGACACATTGGTTTAGCCTGTTTGAACTTGACTGCTACCTGCCGTAAAGAACAAACTCTCGCAGGGCAGCACACAAGTGACATTCTGAGTAATTGGCCTATTCCTGTTTGCTATAACCTATTTCAATAAATGTGTGGTATGGAAAGCAAGAGAGGAATGTAGGCCAGACATAGCAGATCATTCTTTTTAAAATACCGGACACTCCTTAACCATTTTGTGTTTAGCTGTTTTAAAACTTGGCTTGTATTCCGTTCTCTCTCTCTCCAATTGATAGGCTATATGAATATGACTAAAGGCTATGCTTCATTGTGTTGTGCATGGCTTTCTCATAATCAATCAATGTAAAGGAGTTCAATCTCATTTTTATCGCCGAAACAACCTAGCCAGAGGACCAATAATGAGGGAGAATCAACCATATCAATAGAACATCTAATGACCAGTTTTAATCAAGTTTAAGCTTATTAAGAAATAAATGATCAATGCGGACCATGAAAATCCTTCCAAGCGAGATTGAAAGCCAAATGGCCAATAACCTGTTCTTAGGTCAGTATGGGGTATGTTATGAAGGTTCACTTATTTCCCAAATATTCTAGCCTACGATGGTGTGTCCTAAAGTTGGGGCTTTCAAAAATGAAGGAAAGTCTCTATAGCCTAAGACTAAGCATTAGCTATTGTCAATCACAGCTTTATGTTAGAACAAACAATATTATGCATTTTTCTATTACTTTGAGGCAGTTATTATTCTGTTATGAAGACTGTAGCCTGCTATCCAGCCCATGATGTAGTCCTAAAACCACTCACTACAGTTCTTCATCAGTCACTGCTCCGACACACACACACACCTGCTCCATGCTAAAGCTCTTCCACCAGAAAGGAATATTAGAAAAGATATGCCTGCTCTTGGCCTCTAACCAGGCTTTCAACATTCTTTCATCATAAATCATCCAGTTGCATTCGATTTCATGTTGTATCCCAACTGTCGTTTTTAGCAGTTTTTTAAATATATATACACACACACACTGCTCAAAAAAATAAAGGGAACACTAAAATAACACATCCTAGATCTGAATGAAGGAAATATTCTTATTAAATACTTTTTTCTTTACATAGTTGAATGTGCTGACAATAAAATCACACACAAATTATCAATGGAAATCAAATTTATCAATCCATGGAGGTCTGGATTTGGAGTCACACTCAAAATTAAAGTGGAAAACCACACTACAGGCTGATCCAACTTTGATGTAATGTCCTTAAAACAAGTCAAAATGAGGCTCAGTAGTGTGTGTGGCCTCCACGTGCCTGTATGACCTCCCTACAACGCCTGGGCATGCTCCTGATGAGGTGGCGGATGGTCTCCTGAGGGATCTCCTCCCAGACCTGGACTAAAGCATCCGCCAACTCCTGGACAGTCTGTGGTGCAACGTGGCGTTGGTGGATGGAGCGAGACATGATGTCCCAGATGTGCTCAATTGGATTCAGGTCTGGGGAACGGGCGGGCCAGTCCATAGCATCAATGCCTTCCTCTTGCAGAAACTGCTGACACATTCCAGCCACATGAGGTCTAGCATTGTCTTGCATTAGGAGGAACCCAGGGCCAACCTCACCAGCATATGTTCTCACAAGGGGTCTGAGGATCTCATCTCGGTACCTAATGGCAGTCAGGCTACCTCTGGCGAGCACATGGAGGGCTGTGCGGCCCCCCAAAGAAATGCCACCCCACACCATGACTGACCCACCGCCAAACCGGTCATGCTAGAGGATGTTGCAGGCAGCAGAACGTTCTCCACGGCGTCTCCAGACTCTGTCACGTCTGTCAAATGTGTTCAGTGTGAACCTGCTTTCATCTGTGAAGAGCACAGGGCGCCAGTGGCGAATTTGCCAATCTTGGTGTTCTCTGGCAAATGCGTCCTGCACGGTGTTGGGCTGTGTGTACGTCGGGCCCTCATGCGACCCTCAGGGAGTCTGTTTCTGACCGTTTGAGCAGACAAATGCACATTTGTGGCCTGCTGAAGGTCATTTTGCAGGGCTCTGGCAGTGCTCCTCCTTGCACAAAGGCGGAGGTAGCAGTCCTGCTGCTGGGTTGTTGCCCTCCTATGGCCTCCTCCACGTCTCCTGATGTACTGGCCTGTCTCCTGGTTGCGCCTCCATGCTCTGGACACTACGCTGACAGACGCAGCAAACCTTCTTGCCACAGCTCGCATTGATGTACCATCCTGGATGAGCTGCACTACCTGAGCCATTTGTGTGGGTTGTAGACTCCGTCTCATGCTACCACTAGAGTGAAAGCACCGCCAGCATTCAAGTGACCAAAACATCAGCCAGGAAGCATAGGAACTGAGAAGTGGTCTGTGGTCACCACCTGCAGAACCACTCCTTTATTGGGGGTGTCTTGCTAATTGCCTATAATTTCCACCTGTTGTCTATTCCATTTGCACAACGGCATGTGACTTTTATTGTCAATCAGTGTTAGTGGACAGTTTGATTTCACAGAAGTGTGATTGACCTGGAGTTACATTGTTTTGTTTAAGTGTTCCCTTTATTTTTTGGAGCTGTGTGTATGTGTGTGTGTGTATATATATATATATTTTTTTTTTGTGTGTGGGTTTGGCCAATAAGGGAGGCCGATATCATCATATCACAATGTTTTATGGGTACTTCATCACGATACAACAGGCTGACGTCGCCCAACCCTATTTGCATTGTATTAACTGGATTCCTCCTTCCTATTCCAATGTCCTCCTGGCAGGTACGAGTCTCCAGAGATCGCTCTGAACTGTGGCATCATGCTGAGGGAGTGTATCAGGCACGAGCCACTGGCCAAGATCACCCTGGGGGCCGAGCAGTTCTACGACTTTTTCAGATACGTGGAGATGTCCACGTTCGACATCGCTTCAGACGCATTTGCAACTTTTAAAGTGAGTTTTTTTTAAAGAAAAAAATATATAATTTAAAATTTTCCTTCTTAGAACTGTATCTCAGACCCTCTAGGACTGAGTTTCTTGGGACTTCGATAGAGGGCCTGTATTTTTGAGCTCATTGGTTAAAATACCTGTGTTCTTCCAGGACTTGCTAACGAGACACAAGATTCTGAGTGCAGAGTTCCTGGAGCAGCATTACGACAGGGTAAGTCCTCCACATTGTTTTGAAATGTAACCCGGTAAGAAAACATCTCCATGACGCGTTTCTTCAAATGTTCCTTTCGCTGAATAGCAACCTGGCACGGTTAACAGCTTTTTAAGACAGTCTGAGGTCATGCCAGAACAAGCTGAGTTTATTTATGCTAAACCCCAGTCTGACTGATTATTTCAGAGTATCTCTGAGATCCATGAAAAGTATACCAGGGAATATGGAAATTAACTTGCAAGTGGCAGCATAGTACTCAGGAACTGGTTTTCTCCTAACATATAAGCCAGGCATTTGACACAATGTGGCTGTTCTGAATACAGCTCCCTGTCTGTCAGTGCTGGAAGATCACTAGTTGGCTTGTGTTTTCTAACAAGCAGATGCACTCTGAAATAGCGGCTTGACACTCACGCCGATGATTCTTTCTCCCCTCCAGTTCTTCAGTGAATATGAGAAGTTACTCCACTCAGAGAACTATGTGACTAAAAGGCAGTCCCTCAAGGTAAGAACATGGGTTCTGTTCCTGTTGTAGTAAACATCTCTCATGTAGTATTTCTATGCGTATGTTTTTAATGGCTAAATATAGAGGTGGTCTCTTACATGATGTTTGGTTACTGAAAATAGCAGCAAGCTGACCGCTGTAGCGCCACCCTGTGGATGGAGTAGGTTTTAGATTTCATCTGCCTGGTAACTTCCTCCTATTTTTGCCAATGCATTGCAGTATTTTCGCTTTGCCTTGTGTAAACCAAACTATAATGATTAAAATCTATTTATGTAAACATGGTATTAAATAAATCATGACTTTTTCACCACCCCCAGACTGTAATTGCAATTATTACTTAATGTTTTTTGTCACTCTGAAACAATTTAGTTGCTGGGAGAGCTACTTCTGGATCGACACAATTTCACCATCATGACGAAATACATCAGCAAGCCAGAGAACCTCAAGCTAATGATGAACCTTCTTCGGGACAAAAGCCGCAACATCCAGTTTGAGGCCTTCCACGTCTTCAAGGTAAAATAAAGAAAAACAGAGACTAGCACAAGGCTATAGTAGGCGGTGCAATTTGACTGAGTTGAGTTGGATTGTAAGAATAATTTGTCCTCTTCCTTCCCCTGTAGGTGTTTGTGGCCAACCCCAACAAGACACAGCCCATCTTGGACATTCTTCTGAAGAACCAGACCAAACTCATCGAGTTCCTCTCCAAGTTCCAGAACGACAGGACGGAGGACGAACAGTTCAACGATGAAAAGACGTATCTGGTCAAACAGATCAAAGATCTGAAGAGGCCAGCTCCCCAGGAGGCTTGAGGGAGGGGCTTAAGGTGTCCAGACAACATCTGGATAACAGACTTGTCAGCAGCTGCTGCTGTTCTAGTTTTTCCACCATTTGAGGAAACGAAACTGAAAAGAATAACGCACCCACATCAAGTCATCAGGAATTCTCCAGCTCATTCTGCTGTTCAACACAATGGACATTAGATGTTTTGTTTTCTGATTTATTTTTTTCCTTTAAAAAGAAGAGCTGAACATAATAGATGCTGCACATTAATACATGTGGAAGGGTAACATCAACAACACAACAAAGGTCATTTAAGCAAATATTAACAATGAAATCTACATTTGAGCGCTATGCAGACTTCTGACGCACACACACATGCTATAATATCAGCATAAACCTTGAGATGGCAAGGTACTAGCAAAGTGAACATTGGGGTGTTGGTTGCATGCCTTGTTCAAATGTGACAGATACATGGCTGTGCTTGGGGCTAAACGCTGGCTGAGAGATTACATTTCCAGTCTTGCCCTGTCTACTTTGTGCCACAGATGGCAAAAAGCACATACCAGCTACAACTCTTATCTATGCCTTCATCGTGTGCAACAGTGATTCATTTTAAAATGGGCTCTCAAATGGCCTCACCGAACCATGCAGCTATTGGTGTTGTGAAACAGTACAAAGCAGATGGTATGGATAAAATGCTAGATATTATTTCGGTACATGCCTGAATTGGGTTTCTTTTTTTGTTCTGGGAAAGGGTGAACGTGTACATATGCCATTAGTGTTTTTTTTTTTGCTTTGTAGATTTTGTTGAAACGTTGACACATGGCTAAACAGTACTAGTCAAAAATTGTCACCTGCTCATTCAAGTTTTTTAAATGTGTACTATTTTCTATGTTGTAGAATAATAGTGAAGACAAATTATGAAATAACATGGAATCATGCAGTAACCAACATTTTTTTAACTTTTAGATTCTTCAAAGTAGCCACCCTTTGCCTTGACAGCTTTACACACTCTTGGCATTCGCTCAACCAGCTTCACCTGGAATGCTTTTCCAACCGTCTTGAAGGAGTTCCCACATGCTGAGCACTTGTTGGCTGCATTTCGTTCATTCTGTGGTCCAACTCTTCCTACCCATCTCAATTGGGTTGAGGTTGGGTGATTGTGGAGGCCAGGTCATCTGAAGCAGCACTCCATCACTCTCCTTGGTCAAATACCCTTACACAGCCTGGAGGTGTGTTGGGTTATTGTCCTGTTGAAAAACAAATGATAGTCCCCCTAAGCCCGAACCAGATGGGAAGGTGTATCACTGCAGAATGCTGTGGTAGCCATGCTGATTAAGTGTGCCTTGAATTCTAAGTAAATAACTGACAGTGTCATCAGCAAAGCACCCTCACACCACCTCCTCCATGAGTCACGGTGGGAACCACACATGTGGAGATCATCCGTTCACCTACTCTGCGTCTCACAAAGTCATGGCGGTTGGAACCAAACGTCTTTAATATGTACAGATTTCCACCGGTTTAATGTCCATTGCTTGTGTTTCTTGGCCCAAGCAAGTCTCTTTCTTATTGGTGACCTTTAGTGGTTTCTTTGCAGCAATTCAACCACGAAGGCCTGATTCACGCATCCCCTCTGAACAGTTGATGTTGATGTGTCAGTGTTACTTGAACTCTGACACATTTATCTGGGCTGCAATTTCTGAGGCTGGGAACTCTAATGATCTTATCCTCTCCTGCAGAGGTAACTGCGTCTTCCTTTCCTGTGGTGGTCCTCGTGAGAGACAGTTTCATCATTAGCGCTTGATGGGTTTTGCTACTGCACTTGAAGAAACTTTCTACGTTTTTTTTATTTTTAATTCTCCGTATTGTCTGACGTAAATGTATTTTTAAAGGAATGATGGACTGTCATTTCTCTGCTTATTTGAGGTGTTCTTGCCATGATATGGACATGGTCTTTTACCAAACAGGGTTACGGTTCTGTATCTTCTGTATACCACCCCTACCTTGTCATAACAGAACTGATTGGCTAAAATGCATGAAGGAAATTCAACAAAATATTATTATTTTTAAAGGAACACCTGTTAATTGAAGTGCATTCCAGGTGATGACCTCATGAAGCTGGTTGAGAGTGCAAAGCTGTCAAGGCCAATGGTGGCTACTTTGAAGAATCTCAAATATATAATATATTAATTTGTGTAACACTTTTGGTTACTACCGGTACATGATTCCATGTGTTATTTCATAATTTTGATGTCTTCACTATTATTCTACAATGTAGAAAATAGTCAAACTAAAGAGAACCCCTTGAATGAATAGCTGTTAACTTTTGACTGGTTACTGTGTGTATATATTTGACTTTAAAACAACAGTTTTTTTTGTTACTTCTAATCAAGTACATTTTTAAAACCGTGACACGTAAAATCAGACATTATGCGTTTCATTTTACTGAATTGAAATGGTTTTTATTTGTACATGACTTCCAGCCAGGGCCAGCTCTTACATTGTTAACCATTAATAATAATTAGTACAGCTGAGGAATGTCATGGTATTAGCCTAGATCTCTTCTTAATCCTCTTTTTCCGTCTGTATTTAAGTAACTCAGTTAAAATGTGCTGGGTGCCAGGACATTGGGGTGGAAGGGAAGAGTTCTAACGGAAACATTAAATTTGTGCTGAGCAAGCCAGCCAATGGTTGCGTGCCATGTCATCAAAATGACAGATTGCTATAACATGATGGGGTTAGCTGATATGTAAAATATCTATCCAGGCGTTAAAGATCTGGCAGGCTTCAGCAACGCTTGGGCAGAGGAACACACCCTTCATCTCCCAACTGGAATCTGTTCTGGGTGTTTGTGTGGATTTCAGGGAATCGCAACATTCTCCCCCCCACTCATCCACTCTGGTTTATTTTTATACTCTAACTTCACCGCTTTCTGGTGGTGTCTGGGTGTTGCAACACTCTGATTTTATTATTTTAAATTCCAGTACAATCCCAGAGCATTGTGTATGTTATTTGGAGATTGTTTACTTTTACACTGACTGAGCAAATCTGCCATTTGAAGCACAGTATTTATTTGAGGGATGGAGTTGATTGGATGATATGAAAATCTTGCATATATAACACTCAACAGACATGTTTAATTGCAGTGACGGATATGGTCAGAGTGATGTTGAGCCGAGTGCTTTTGACTGAACGCTCATCCATGTATTCCAATAGACAACTGATCAACCATTTCATTGTGCAAACCAAGAGAGAACAGTACGCTAAAGACCAGTATTCCTCAATGCATATTTAAATAGCATGTTCCTCTACTGGCTGCATGGTACATACAATGTTGTGCTGGAATTTTCTTCCAAATAAATAATTTACATTTGAGAATAGCCAAATAATCATGCTATCTTTGACTCCAGTCCCAGCACATTGTGTATGGGTGCTTTCATTTCAGAAGTGTCAAAGGCTCTACAATCTAAACAACAGGAATAAAGGAAAAACATTTGGAATAAATTGAACCTGTGGTCAGTGTTATTAGTCTCTCATTGTCCTTTCCTGTATCTGTCTTTGTGCTAAATGTCTGGAAGAGTAAAATAAAACAACGTGTTATGATATGTTGAGACAACGGTGCTTGTGGGGATTAGGAACAGAATCTGCTTGAATTTGGATGGGCAAGGTTTGACTTCAAACAAGGAAGTGAAATGGAATCTATCGTTCTATATTGTGGTAGGCAGTTTTAGCAACAGCTGTGCTGGACTGTGGTCGACATGGATAATAGTTCTGACGGTACGGGTGGGGATGATGAAAGTCATGGATGGTTTGTGGTGAAAAAGAATGTCCCTGGTATAAGTGCTGCTGATGGCAGTG
Source organism: Oncorhynchus nerka (assembly GCF_034236695.1). NCBI lineage: Eukaryota > Metazoa > Chordata > Actinopteri > Salmoniformes > Salmonidae > Oncorhynchus > Oncorhynchus nerka. The sequence continues at coordinate 23,241,697 of NC_088406.1, read as the reverse complement.
GTACTTCTAGTGTTGAGACCGTGAAGGTAGTGGAAAACAAAAGTAATGGAAAATTGTGATTATGTTTGATGCGACCACAAGGTCTCATCTACACCCTATTTGATTAGCCAATGCCGTTAAGAGATCAGGGAAGTAACATTAGCCCGGTTCTTTGGTAATGGGAGACTGTTTATATTCTGTGCTGACCATGTCCAGCAAGGGAAGATTCTGAAAATGAAAAGTCAATGGGAAGAAAATCACAAGTCATGTCCCTGGAGCTTCGGCTAGGCTGAGGGGGGTCATTTCTGGGGTTCCACTATCTATGTCCATATATGATATAAAATGTAGAGGGGGTTATAGTGGTTAAAGCCAAAAGGCTGTTCAGTAAGAAAGGGGCAGAGAAGTGAAAGCCTGTCAGTATTATTGTTTGAGAAGGTTGTACCTAAGAAAGAACAGACGAGCTTCCTGTCTTTCACTGTTAGAGTTTGTCCCACCCCCATTAAGGTGATTTAAATGCCAAAGAATGAGAATCTGTGCAAAGGAAAGAAAATATGTGCCAAGTGTGGAGGGGAACATGATTATGGTGAATGTAGAAACAATGTCAAGGTTAAATGTAGTAATTGTGTGAGGGGACACTGCAGCATTTGGTGGATGCCAGGTGCAGAAAGAGGCTGGAGAGGCCCAAAGATATACAATTACTCATAATGTCTCTTATGCAGAGGCTGCAAGGCAGATTGGTGGAACTATTAGGCAGAATGATGGAGATAACAGGGTTACTCCTGGAATAAGTGGACCTACTGTATGAAATGTTGCTTATGTTGGTCCAGACACGGATACAAGACCTGTTCAGAAATCTTGTGACCTCTGATTTTGAGTGCTGCAAATGTATATGTACCAATGAGTGAAGTGGGTGAGAAAAGGAAGTTGGTTCCTTGGTGGACTGAAGAGTGCTATTCGAGAAAGAAATAGGGCTTACAGAGTGTTTGCGTAGGTATATGACTCCTGAGAATCTAGTTGATTTCCCAGAGAAGAGAGCTTTAGTATGTAGGGTCATTAAGTCTGTCAAGAGAAAAACATGGAGACAGTTCTGCTATTCAATAGGCAGGGGTACTGAGCTGGGGGATGTATGGTCTATGTTGATAAAGATGACTGGAAGAAGCAAGTCCACTCGAATTCCAATTTTGGTTGTGGGTCAACAAATGGCCGTAACTGATAAAGAAAAAACTGACTAGTTGGGGAAGACATTTGCTAGGGTACATAGTGGGGTAACTTTGCATGAAGTATATAAAGCAACGCAGGTGTGAGACTTTACATGCTCATGCTAATGTGTACATGAGATGCGTTCAGCCTTAATAGGCTGTGGATATAGGGGGAAAGGGTGAATACCTAGTCAGTTCTACAACAGAATGCCTTCATCCTATATGTGTCTTCTGCATTTAACCCAACCCCTCTGAATCAGAGAGGTGCAGGGGGCAGCCTGGTTAATAGGCTGTGGATATAGGGGGAAAGGGTGAATACCTAGTCAGTTCTACAACAGAATGCCTTCATCCTATATGTGTCTTCTGCATTTAACCCAACCCCTCTGAATCAGAGAGGTGCAGGGGGCAGCCTGGTTAATAGGCTGTGGATATAGGGGGAAAGGGTGAATACCTAGTCAGTTCTACAACAGAATGCCTTCATCCTATATGTGTCTTCTGCATTTAACCCAACCCCTCTGAATCAGAGAGGTGCAGGGGGCAGCCTGGTTAATAGGCTGTGGATATAGGGGGAAAGGGTGAATACCTAGTCAGTTCTACAACAGAATGCCTTCATCCTAAATGTGTCTTCTGCATTTAACCCAACCCCTCTGAATCAGAGAGGTGTGGGGGGCTGCCTTAATCGACATCCACGTCTTTGGCACCCGGGGAACAGTGGGTTAACTGCCTTGCTCAGGGGCAGAGCGACAGATTTTTACCTTGTCAGCTCGGGAATTCGATCCAGCAACCTTTCGGTTACTGGCCCAACACTCTAACCACAGCACCAGGTCATGATCAAATCAAATCGAATTTTATCTGACACATGTGCCAAATACAACAGGTGTAGACCTTAGAGTGAAATGCTTACTACAAGCCCTTAACCAACAGGTGTAGACCTTAGAGTGAAATGCTTACTACAAGCCCTTAACCAACAGGTGTAGACCTTAGAGTGAAATGCTTACTACAAGCCCTTAACCAACAGGTGTAGACCTTAGAGTGAAATGGTTACTTACAAGCCCTTAACCAACAGGTGTAGACCTTAGAGTGAAATGCTTACTACAAGCCCTTAACCAACAGGTGTAGACCTTAGAGTGAAATGGTTACTTACAAGCCCTTAACCAACAGGTGTAGACCTTAGAGTGAAATGGTTACTTACAAGCCCTTAACCAACAGGTGTAGACCTTAGAGTGAAATGGTTACTTACAAGCCCTTAACCAACAGGTGTAGACCTTAGAGTGAAATGGTTACTTACAAGCCCTTAACCAACAATGCAGCTTTAAGAAAAAAGGAAAAAAGTGTTCAGTAAAAAAATAGATAAAGAAAACATTGAAAATGTAAAATAAAAGTAACATAATTAAACAGCAGCAGTAAAATAACAAGCGAGGCTCTATACAGAGGGCACCGGTTAGTCGAGGTAATGGAGGTAATATGTACATGCAGGTAGAGTTAAAGTGACTATGCATACATTATAAACAGAGAGTAGCAGCAGCACAAAAGAGGGGTCTGGGTAGCCCTTTGATTAGCTGTTCAGGAGTCTTATGGCTTGGGGATAGAAGCTGTTACGAAGCCTTTTGGACCTAGACTTGACACTCCGGTACCGCTTGCCGTGCGGTAGCAGGGAGAACAGTCTATGACTAGGGTGGCTGGAGTCTTTGACAATTTTTAGGGCCTTTCTCTGACACTGCCTGGTATAGAGGTCCTGGATGGCTTGGAAGCTTGGCCCCAGTGATGTACTGGGCCGTACGCACTACCCTCTGTATGCCTTGAGGTCGGAGGCCGAGTAGTTGCCATACCATACAGTGATGGTGCCAAATCTTTTCAGTCTCTAGAGGGGGAATAGGCTTTGTTGTGCCCTCTTCACGACTGTCTTAGTGTGTTTGGACCATGATAGTTTGTTGATGTGGACACCAAGGAACTTGAAGCTCTCAAGCTGTTCCACTACAGCCCCATCGATGAAAATGGGGGCATGCTCGGTCCTTTTCCTGAAGTCCACAATCCTCTCCTTTGTCTTTATCATGTTGAGGGAGAGGTTGTTGTCCTGGCACCACCCGGCATGGTCTCTGATCTCCTCCCTATAGGCTGTCTCATTGTTGTCGCTGATCAGGCCTACCACTGTTGTGTCATCGGCAAACTTGATGATGGTGTTGGAGTACTGTAAGTAAGCATTTCACTGTCAGGTCTACTGTTGTACCCGTTGTATTCGGCGAATGTGACTAATACAATTTTTTTAAATTTGTGTCGTGCCTGGCCATGCAATCATGAGTGAACAGGGAGCAAAGAAGGGGACTGAGCACGCAACCCTGAGGGGCCCCTGTGTTGAGGATCAGCATGGCGGATGCGTCGTTCCCTACCCTTACCACCTTGGGGTGGCCTGTCAGGAAGTCCAGGATCCAGCTGCAGAGGGAGGTGTTTAGTCCCAGGGTCCTTAGTTTAGTGATGAGCTTTGAGGGCATTATGGTGTTGAACGCTGAGCTGTAGTCAATGAACAGCATTCTCACATACGTAGGTGCTCATTTTGTCCGGGTGAGAAAGGTCAGTGTGGAGTGCAATAGAGATTGCATCGTCTGTGGATCTGTTGGGGCGGTGGTTTGGAGTGGTTCTGGGGTTTCAGGGATGATGGTGTTGATGTGAGCCATGACCAGCCTTTCAAAGCACTTCATGGCTACAGACGTGAGCGCTACGGGGTGGTAGTCATTTAGGCAGGTTACCTTAACATTCTTGGGCACAGGGACCATGGTGGTCTGCTTGAAACGTGGGTATTACAGACTCGGCCAGGGAGAGGTTTAAAATGTGAGTGAGGACAACTGCCAGTTGGTTCGTGCAGGCTCTGAGTACACGCCCTGGTAATCCATCTGGCCTTGTGAATGTTGACCTGTTTAAAGTTCTTGCTCACATCGGCTACGGAGAGCATGATCACACAGTCGTCCGGAAGAGCTGGTGCTCTCATGCCTGCTTCAGTGTTGCCGCAAAGCGAACATAGAAAGCATTTAGCTCATCTGGTACACTCGCGTCACTGGGCAGCTCGCGGCTGGGTTTCCCTTTGTAGTCCGTAATAGTTTGCAAGCCCTGACAAGCGTCAGGGCCGGTGTAGTAGGATTCAATCTTAGTCCTGTTTTGATTTTTTGCCTGTTTCAAATGTATTTATATAGCCCTTCTTACATCAGCTGAAAGTGCTGTACAGAAACCCAGCCCAAATCCCCAAACAGCAAGCAATGCAGGTGTAGAAGCACGGTGGCAAGGAAAAACTCCTAAAAAGGACTAAACCTAGGAAGAAACCTAGAGAGGAACCAGGCTATGAGGGGTGGCCAGTCCTCTTCTGGCTGTGCCGGGTGGAGATTGTAACAGAACATGGCCAAGATGTTCAAATGTTCATAAATGTCCAGCATGGTCAAATAATAATAATCACAATAGTTGTCGAGGGTGCAGCAAGTCAGCATCTCAGGAGTAAATGTCAGTTGGCTTTTCATAGCCGATCATTAGGAGTATCTATACCGCTCCTGCTGTCTCTAGAGAGTTGAAAACAGCAGGTCTGGGACAGGTAGCACGTCCGGTGAACAGGTCAGGGTTCCATAGCCGCAGGCAGAACAGTTTAAACTGGAGCAGCAGCACGGCCAGGTGGACTGGGGACAGCAAGGAGTCATCATGACAGGTAGTCCTGAGGCATGGTCCTAGGGCTCAGGTCCTCTGAGCGAGAGAAAGAAAGCAAGAGAGAATTAGAGAGAGCTTACTTAAATTCACACAGGACACCGGATAAGACAGGAGAAATAGCACCCGACACAAACTACTGCAGCATAAATACTGGAGGCTGAGACAGGAGGGGTCAGGAGACACTGTGGCCCCATCCGATGATACCCCCGGACAGGACCAAACAGGCAGGATATAACCCCACCCACTTTGCCAAAGCACAGCCCCCACACCACTAGAGGGATATCTTCAACCACCAACTTACCATCCTGAGACAAGGCTGAGTATAGCCCACAAAGATCTCCACCACAGCACAACCCAAGGGGGGACGCCTACCCAGACAGGAAGACCACGTAAGTGACTCAACCCACTCAAGTGACGCACCCCTCCTAGTGCCTTAGACCACTGCGCTACTCGGAATGCCCTTACTGGTACTTCCTGCTTTAGTTTTTGTTTGTAAGCAGGAATCAAGAGTATAGAATTATGGTCAGATTTGCCAAAAAGGGGTTATTTCTGGGGTGGCGTGAGAAATAAAGGCAGAGGATATAATTTAAGACATTGATGGAGTGGTTGGTGCACGTCGACATCGACTGACCTGTATGGTGGCCCGAGAAAATAAGTTCACTTCATCCATGCTACTGTTCTTTGATGAAGAGTCTCTCCTTTTTGAGCTCCAGAGTGGCACAGCGGTCTAAGGCACTGCATTTGGGGCTAGAGGCATCACTACAGACCCTGGTTCAATTCCAGGCTGTATCACAACTCGAGTCCCATAGGGCAGCGCACAATTGGCCCAGCATCGTCCGGGTTAGCTGTCATTGCAAGTAAGAATTTGTTCTTAACTGACTTTCCTAGTTAAATGAAGGTTATAAATAAATAAAAAATCATGAAGTTAGGATTCGAAAAGATACCCTGTAATCACTTTTTGTGATTTCACAGCCAAGGCGGTTGAAGAAACCCTTTCGGTGAATATATCTACAGCACAGGCCCCTGAGTATGTGTAGGGATGTATTTTGGAGTGGACTGTGATTGAAGAAGTGTGACGTGTTTTATTTTGTATGATTTCGTTTCACCCCATTCCCGAAATGTTAATTGTTTTATTTCTTATTCAATAAACCATCCAGCTAGTGGCGGTAATGCACATTCAACTCCAACCGCCGTGAAAACCCATCGAAGAAGAACAAGACAACCAGATACATTGTGTCAGTAACAACAGTTAAGGCTCACATACGAGTAGGGGATCTAGCTACCGTAGCTAGAGAAAACGAAACCCGCCCGATTAGTCTTTGACAGGAACAGCAATGGTCAAGATCACTTTCCTGTCCGTCGCGGGTCAGAAAGTCGAGAAGGAGGAGAATGATGGCGAAAAGACCGAAATTCTCATAACCCATCCGATGGTAAGTTAGTGATGCATTTTCGTTCTGGTTGAAACATGATATCGCTTTGTGTGCATTGCCCTTCGATAAAACAGCTAACTGGCGCTACCTCCAATAATTATTTAGTCGCGCGCGGTGGGTTCGTCAAGCGTCTGCGGGGCATTTTACTTGAAATTTACCAGCACACTGAAGAACGCAGCAGGTGCTTTAGAACATTATTTTGAGGTCAGAGCAGCCATTGCCATTTGGCAGGAAATAAAACGATGCTGTGCGGCTAACAAGCTATTTGTGGAAATGTCGGCACTTTGCCAAATAGCCGATTGAATGAACAAAGGGGCACTGCTAACATTACTATTGAACATAGTTAAGTGGATGTTCTTAGACAAATTAGCTTTATCAACATCAGTTATTTAGGCAAACGTTAGGCTATGAGAATTGAACGATAAATTATTAGCTGTAAGAACCTAAACCAAGGAGTATCAAGTTATTACTTTTGCTTTAAGCATAAACCTATAATGTTTGCTGTGGATTATGAAGAATTATCTCTTGGCAAATGTGAATGGATTACAAGAAAAGCATGTTTACCAAACACAGGCAGCAGACAAAATGGCAGATGGAGGTTAATACTGCTTGCCATGCAAGTTCATATTTCATAAGCAGCATCACTGTGCCATCAGGAGGCTACAGTTCTCAACTTGTGATGCAGTGGTTCTAGGAAAGATTCGCTCTGTGATGCAGTGGTTCTAGGAAAGATTCGCTCTGTGATGCAGTGGTTCTAGGAAAGATTCGCTCTGTGATGCAGTGGTTCTAGGAAAGATTCGCTCTGTGATGCAGTGGTTCTAGGAAAGATTCGCTCCCCAGCATGCTGCAGTTTCAAATCCAATGAAATATGCTTTGCTTTTAGTCAGCCACTTGCAGAAGGTAATGAGCTACAACTAAAGCCTTAGACGTGTATTTTATCAAAGGTTAGAAGGATTCATCTAAACCAATTAGGGTGTATGTCTGCCTGTTTTTATCTCAAGGGGAAGTTGGCAGTTGCCTATTGGCCATTATCTTCTATAGCGTTTGTTGGAAATGTAGACAGACCATTGTCATGTTCTCATTGTCATGTTCTCAGTCCATGTAAGGCCCTCCTATCTCAATCAGTAGGAAAGGAGAACACTGGTAGCTATCTGCCTCTGTGGGGAGCACAGACACATACATACGCACAGACACCCACACACAGACAGTGAAAATGATGTGTAGTCTATCCCTTCGTCCTTGTGCATTTTATCTCCTAGTTTATCCTTCAACACAGGTTGTCATAACACCAAGGTTTTTGGTTTGATAGTATGTGAGCTGTTTTCATATGCAGGCAATAGCAATGTCAGGAGAATTTCACTCCAAGTACCAGCTAAGAATAACTTGCTTTTTTGTCTCCTACGCTCAGAGCTCATCCTCCAGGATAAATGTACCTATCCACCCACGTAGTTGCACATATACGGTAGAAAGCCAACCCGTGACACGCTGCCAACACACCGGGGGAGCGTGTGACAGGGGCAGATGGGGTGAGAGACTAGGGGTGGTGCCACATTACTAACCACTCTGTCATCCCTCTCTCTGCCACCCATGTTGCTGTTTCCCTGCTAAAACATGCAGATTTATTCCACCTACCGCAACTATAGCTGCAGGTTTCAGGATTCACTTTTGTAGTCATCTTTCTATCTAAGAGCAGAAACATAATACTCCTAACCCAACCTGACTTAGTCTGCCCTGTCTTGATGTGACCATAGAATATCTGTGAAACACTAGCTGTGAGTATCCTTTTTACCTAGGGGGGTGATGATTAAGTAAGTAAGCCTTGGGCAAGAAAGCTTTGTCTGAGTTTGTTCATAGTGTGAGGCAGCTTGATGTAGAAGTACACACCCTGGACAGGACACTAGCCTGGTGTGATGTGTGTGTATTCATGTATGTGACCCTGTGTGTCTCCCTCTCAGGAGGATGATGAGGAGCTGGTTCTGCCTCTGCGCTCCCAGAGGTCTCCTCTGAACGGCCTATGTTGCCTGACCTCTGGCCTGGTGGTCTTCATGTCTGGCCTGGTGTTGGCCTCCATCTATGTCTATCGCTACTACTTCATACCCCAGGTACCTAGCATCTACATACAGTGTCTCAGTACAGTGACAGTATGAGACAACACTGATGATACCACTTAGGCCTATCCTCTATTGTCCTATCTTTTGATGTGGGATTTGTAAATGTGCTTCCTGGTGTAACTGCCTCTGATGGTGTTGTTGTTATGATCTACATTGGAGATCAGAGTTTTCCATTTGGTTATCAGCACGTTGGTCTTTCTATCCCAGTCGGGGATCATGAAACATTTAATAATAGTAGAGACTGTGATAATGAAGATGATAGTTAGTGATAGCCTTGCTAACGGTTCCCCTGGGCCTTGACCTAGATCCCAGAGGAGAGTCTGTTCCACTGCAGGGTTCGTTATGAGGACTCTGTGTACGCCCCTCTGAGAGGCAGACAGGAGCTGGAGGAGAACGTGGGCATCTACCTGGAAGACAACTATGAGCAGATCAGCGTGCCTGTGCCCCATTTTGGAGGAAGTGACCCTGCTGACATCATCCACGACTTTCACAGGGTGAGGAGGACCGAGCACACGCACACGCATACACACGCCTCTTGTAGGATGGAGAGTCAATCAGCCATGTTTTTGACATTTTTTTATTCGTTTTCTCTGTCACCAGGGACTGACAGCCTACCATGACATCGCTTTGGACAAATGCTATGTCATCGAGCTCAATACCACCATCGTCATGCCCCCACGGAACCTCTGGGAACTGCTGGTCAATGTTAAGGTAACATAAGTCCTCTCTCTCTCTCTTTCTCTTTCTGTCTCTGTCTCTGTCTGAGATACCATCTCTCATATTCCACAACCTATTATGTTCTCTCTTCCTTCTGTCCCTCTCTCTTTCTCTCTGTCTCTGTGTCTGTCTGGGATACCATCTCTCATATTCCACAACCTATTATGTTCTCTCTTCCTTCTGTCCCTCTCTCTTTCTCTCTCTCTTTGTCTCTGTGTCTGTCTGGGATACCATCTCTCATATTCCACAACCTATTATGTTCTCTCTTCCTTCTGTCCCTCTCTCTCCCCCTCTGTCCCTCTCAATTAAATTCACAGGGCTTTATTGGCAAGAGAAACATATGTTCACATTGCCACAGTAAGTGAAATAGATGATAAACAAGTGAAATGAACAATAAAAAAGTAACAGTAAACATTACACTCACTGAAGATCCAAAGGCGTAGATACATTTCAATTGTCATAGTCTATATACAGTGTTGTAATGATGTGCAAATAGTTAAAGTAGAAAAGGGAAAATAAATAAACATAAATATGGGTTGTATTTACAATTGTGTTCTTCACTGGTTGCGCTTTTCTTGTGGCAACAGGTCACACATCTTGCTGTTGTAATGGCACACTGTGGAATCGATCAAAATTGGATTTGTTTTCAAATTCTTTGTGGATCTGTGTAATCTGAGGGAAATATGTGTCTCTATGGTCATACATTTGGCAGGAGGTTAGGAAGTGCAGCTCAGTTTCCACCTCATTTTGTGGGCAGTGTGCACATAGCCTGTCTTCACTTGAGAGCCAGGTCTGCCTTTGGCTGCCTTTCTCAATAGCAAGGCTATGCTCACTGAGTCTGTACATAGTCAAAGCTTTCCTTATTTTGGGTCAGTCACAGTGGTCAGGTATTCTGCTCTCATTTTGTGAATTCTTTGTTGGTGAGCGGACCCCAGACCTCACAACCATAAAGGGCAATGGGTTCTATAACTGAATCAAGTATTTTTAGTCAGATCCTACTTGGTATGTCGAATTGTATGCTCCTTTTGAGGGCCCTTCTGGCCTTGTCTCTCAGATCATTCACAGCTTTGTGGAAGTTACCTGTGGTGAGGTAGGTAGAGGTGTGTAGTTTTTTTGTGTGCTCTATGGCAACAGTGTCTAGATGGAATTTGAATTTGTGGTCCTATGAACTGGACCTTTTTTGGAACACAATTTTTTGTCTTACTGAGATTTACTGTCAGGCCCAGGTCTGACAGAATCTGTGCAGAAGATCTAGTTGCTGCTGTAGGCCCTCCTGAGTTGGACAGAAGTACCAGATCATCAGCAAACAGTAGACATTTGACTTCAGATTCTAGTAGGGTGAGGCCGGGGGCTGCAGACTGTTCTAGTGGCCTCGCCAATTCGTTGATATACAGTGCCTTCGGAAAGTATTCAGACCCCTTGACTTTTTCAACATTTTGTTACGTTACAGCCTTATTCTAAAATGCTCCATAATGACAATGTGAAAAGTTGATTTTCTTTTGTTGTAAGGTCCCACAGTTGACAGTGCATGTCAGAGCAAAAACCAAGCCATGAGGTTGAAGGAATTGTCTGTAGTGCTCCGAGACAGGATTGTGCCGAGGATCTGGGGAAGGGTACCAAAACATTTTTGCAGCATTGAAGGTCTCCAAGAACACAGTGGCCTCCATCATTCTTAATTAGAAGTTTGGAACCACCAAGACTCTGTCTGGCCAAACTGAACAATCTGGGGAGAAGGGCCTTGGTCAGGGAGGTGACCAAGAACCCGATGGTCACTCTGACAGAGCTCTGCAGTTACTTTGTGGAGATGGTTGTCCTTCTGGAAGGTTCTCCCATCTCTGCAGCACTCCACAAATCAGGCCTTTATGGTAGAGTGGCCAGACTGAAGCCACTCTTCAGTAAAAGGCACATGACAACCCGCTTGGAGTTTGCCAAAAGGCACCTAAAGGACTCTCTGACCACGAGAAACAAGATTCTGTGGTCGGATGAAACCAATATTGACCTCTTTGACCTGAATGCCGAGCGTCATGTCTAGAGGAAACCTGGCACCATCCCTATGGCATGATGGTGGTAGCAGGTTCACCTTCTAACAGGACAACAACCCTAAGCACACTGACAAGACAAAGCAGAAGTGGCTTCGGGACAAGTCTCTGAATGTCCTTGATTGGCCCAGCCAGAGCCCAGACTTGAACCCGTTCGAACATTTCTGGAGTGCAGCGACACTATCCACCTGACAGTGCTTGAGAGGATCTGCAGAGAAGAATGGGAGAAACTCATACCCAAGAAGACTCGATGCTTATGTAAATGTGATATTTCAGTTTTAATTTTTTTAAATAAGCAAACATTTCTAAAAACCTGTTTGCTTTGTCATTATGGTGTATTGTGTGTAGAATGATGGCACTTTTTTCAAAGCAATGTTTGAACAAGGCTGTAACAAAATGGGGAAAACATCAAGGGTTCTGAATACTTTCCGAAGGCACTGTATATATGTGACTCACCACCTGGATTCGGTCTTATGTAGCAAAATGTGAAATGGTGTTTCCTACATTGGATAAAAGTAGAGACTCAGATCTACAAAATAGTATATCATAGACTGCATTTGAGGAACAATGGGAAAGTAATTCTGCTTTTGTAACTCACTTTTGAGAAAATGGCCTTTGAATGTTTTGGTATCTAGTGAAGAGCTCTTCTTTGTCTAAACCCATTCAGCATCGTTCACACCCTCTTTAGCTTTAGCCCCACCCATCTCGGAGCGCACACTTGATGCTCTGGCCGATGATTTGTTTACCTCTGGATAACATGAAAACAGCCTAACCAGCTCTGCTGGCAAGTTTAATTATGCTTTTTAGCAGACATTTACTGACACCGGCCATATTCAACGGGTGTTGTACACGCGTCACGTAACGTTAGCTAACGAGCCAGCCAGCTAGCTAATGATAGCTAGTTAAACGACAATGAACAAAGTGCCAACAATGCCACATTGATGGGAGCTAACCAACCAGGTGCAATGCTAGCTAGCTAACATTAGGCTCTAACTTGGAAAGCAAACAACTTTGGGAAATTAATAATAATGTCTGCTAGTTAGCCAACCAACTAACATTAGCTTAAGACATATAACGTAAACTCGTACATCGCCTTGGTCCGTACAATTGCCCTTTATTTTAGCGCCCCAAAAGCGTAATACTTCCAGATCAACTGTAATGTCAATACCATTGTAAAGCACAATTTCTCCCCTTTCCAACAGAATCAATTACATGACCTAAACGCTGCCCGTTTCTGCATAATTCAAGCAGACAATGAGCCCGTCGGGTCTTTTTAAAAATGGCAGGTGGGGAAGCAAAACTAATGTGTGATAGTGAGAAGGCGAGATGTTGTGTGGGAAAATTGCTTTTTTTCACTCGATCTGTCCAACTTATCACCTTATCGCCTCTAAAATGTAAATAAAACACTATAAAGAGTTTATATAAAGATATTACATACCTATTTGAAGGTTTGTGTCGAATTTGAATTGGGTTTTTAGGGCGGTGCTAAAGTGACCTTAGAAGTTAACAGCGGCTTTGAGAATGATGATCGCATGCAAAGATGATGAAAAAAATGACTAGGTACCCCCCCGTACCCCCGTCACTGTCCATTTCTTGTTTTTAAAGGATGATAGAAGTGCTACACCTGGTGGAGAGAGATTGTAAGACAGAAATAGTTGCTCTATGCGTGCTGTACGTTACGACATGACACGTCAAGATGTAACGGAGGGTCCGTTTTTTTCAACTTTTCTCCAATACTATAGAGCCATTACCATATCGATCAACTCTTGAATAGAAACCTAGTTCACACCCCTGATTTCGACGTCAACACAGTCGCTACCGCCCCATTAGTTTTCTTTGTAGCCTCGTTTGAATGTTGCTTTTGCGCACATTTGTTTGAGATCACACACATAACGTTAGCTAACGACCCAGACAGTTAATGTTAGCTAGTTAAACAACAATGAACAAAGTGCCAACAATGCCACCGTGCTGGGAGCTAACCAACCAGGTACAATATTAGCTAGCTTTAACTAGAAAAGCACACTGCTCTGGGAAGGTCTATCTATACCTGTTGTATTCAACGCATGTGACATAAAAATTTGATTTGAAAAAAGATTGGAGTAGTGGTTTATCCATCTCTGTTTTGGATAGATAACTTTTCGTGTTTGTTAAGTGTAACCACTACTGGGGAAGTTGGAACGGTCTATAGATTCTTCAGTTACATTTAGCTGATTTCTGACGTGCTGTTCCTTCTTTTTCCGTTGTGTATTTCTATATTGTTTTAGTAATTCACCATAGTGAAGGCGTAGGCTCAGGTTTTCTGGGTCTCTGTTTTTGGTTGGATAGGTTTCTGAATTTCATTCTTAGGTTTATACATTGTTCATAAAATATTTGTCATTGTTGTTAATGTTCTTAGGCTGTCCTCTTGAAATTGTTAGATTTGATAGGAAAGCTGAGAGGTCAAATATACTGTTTAGGTTTTCTACTGGTAAGTTTACACCTTCACTATTACAGTGAAATGTTTTGTCCAGGAAGTTGTCTGAAAGTGATTGAATTCGTTGTTTTTTAGTAGGTTTCTATACCACTTTCCTTCCATCTATAGCATTTCTTAATATTGTGCAGTTCCTTTGGCTTTGATGCCTCATGATTGAGTATTGCTCTGTTCAGTAGACTGATCTGGTAGAGGTGTCAGTGGGCTGACTGTGAATGCTCTGAGAGATTGGGTTGAGGTCAGTGATAAAGTAATTTACAGTACTACTGCCAAGGGATGAGCTATCTGTGTACCTACCATAGGAGTCTCCTTGAAGCCTACCATTGACTATGTACAGACCCAGCGTGTGACAGAGATGACAGGAGTTGTGACCTGTTTTGTCATAGTTGTGTGTAGGGGGGCATATTTGGGAGGGAATGCTGTCACCTCCAGGTAGGTGTTTGTCCCCCTGTGTGTTGAGGGTGTCAGGTTCTTGTCCAGTTCTGTCATTTAGGTTACCACAGACTAGTACATGTCCCTGGGCCTGGAAATGGTTTATCTCCCCCTCTAGGATGGGCAAACATGTCTTCATTAAAGTATGGGGTATCTATTGGGGGGATATAGGTAGCACACACAATGAAATGTTTCTCTGTTGAGATTCATTTCTAGCCAGATGAAAAATGTTCCTGTTTTTACTAATTTTACTTAGTCTCTTCCCTGTTTCACACCTGGTAGTTTGGTGGGTGGGACTACCAACTCTCTGTAACCTAGGGGGCAACCAGTGGGTCCATTTCCTCTATACCATGTTTGTTGTAGGATGACGATGAAGTCTGGGTTCTTTCTCTCTCCTGTCCCTTCTCTTTTTCTCTTTCTGAATTCTAACCCTGTCTACCTCCCTCTCTCTGTCTTTTAGAAGGGGACGTACCTTCCCCAGACCTACATTATCCAGGAGGAGATGGTTGTGACGGGGAAGGTTCATAACATGCGCCAGCTGGGGCCCTTCATCTACCGCCTGTGTAACGGCAAGGACACATACCGCCTGAAGCGCCACGCCCGCAGACGTAGGTTGGGGAGAGGTGATGGGGAGGTTCAGAGCCTTGTATAGGGTTGTGGGAGTCGCTCAGGGTCTGAATGGTCCACCTACAGTGCCTTGCAAAAGTATTCATCCCCCTTGGCATTTTTCCTATTTTGTTGTATTACAAATTTAAATTGATTTTTATTTAGATTTCATGTAATGGACATACACAAAATAGGCCAAATTGGTGAAGTGAAAAAAATACAAAATACTTGTTTAAAAACATGTAAGATCCTAAACAAGATCTGGTGCAACCAATTACCTTCAAAAGTCACATAATTAGTTAAAGTCCCCCTGTGTGCCATCTAAGTGTCACATGATCTCAGTATATATACACCTGTTCCAAACGGACCCAGAGTCTGCAACACCGCTAAGCAAGGGTCACCACCAAGCAAGCGCCACCATGAAGACCAAGGAGCTCTCCATACAGGTCAGGGACAAAGTTGTGGAGACGTACAGATCAGGGTTGAGTTATAAAACAATATCAGACACTTTGAACATCCCACATAGCACCTTTTAAATCCTTTAAATAAAAAAATGAAGAATATGGCAACACAACAAACCTGCCAAGACGGCCGCCCACCAAATCTCACAGACCAGGCAAGGAGGGAATTAATCAGAGAGGCAACAAAGAGACAAAAGATAACCCCAAGGGCTCCATGGTGGAGATTGGAGAATCTGTCCATAGGACCACTTTAAGCCATACACTCCACAGAGTTTGGCTTTAAGGAAGGGAAGAGTAGGCATAAAAAAAAGTAATTGCTTAAAGAAAAAAAGAAGCAACCATGTTTGGTGTTCGCCAAGAGGCATGTGGGAGACTCCCCAAACATATGGAAGAAGGATCTCTGGTCAGATGAGACTAAAATTGAGCTTTTTGACCATCAAGGAAAACCCTATGTCTGGCGCAAATCCAACACCTCATCACCATGAGAACACCATCCCCACAGTGAAGCATATTGGTGGCAGCATCATGCTGTGGGGATGTTTTTCATCGGCAGGGACTGGGAAACTGGTCAGAATTGAAGGAATGATGAATGGTGCTAAATACAGGGAAATTCTTGAGGGAAACCTGTTTCAGTCTTTGAGGCTGGGTCGGCGGTTCACCTTCCAGCATGACAATGACCCAAAGCATACTGCTAAAGCAACACTCGAGTGGTTTAAGGGGAAACATTTAAATGTATTGGAATGGCCTAGTCAAAGCCCAGACTTCAATCCAATTGAGAGTCTGTGATATGACTTGGATTGCTGTACACCAACTTGAAGGAGATGGAGCAGTTTTGCCTTGAAGAATGGGCACAAATTCCAGTGGCTAGATGTGCCAAGCTTATAGAGACACCCCAAGAGACTTGCAGCTGTAATTGCTGCAAAAGGTGCCTCTACAAAGTTTTGACTTGGTTGGTGAATAGTAGGTCGGCCGATTTATGATTTTTCAACACCCATACCGATTATTGGTGGACCAAAAAAAGCCGATGTCGTTTTTTTTTTACATTAAAAAATAAAAATAGTAATAATGACAATTACTACAATACTGAATGAACTTATTTTAACTTAATATAATACATCAATAAAATCTATTTAGCCACAAATAATTTAAATAATGCAAAAACAAAGTGTTGGAGAAGAAAGTAAAAGTGCAATATGTGCCATATAAGAAAGCTAACGTTTAAGTTCCTTGCTCAGAACATGAGAACATATGAAAGCTGGTGGTTCCTTTTAACATGAGTCTTCAATATTCCCAGGTAAGAAGTTTTAGGTTGTAGTTATAGGAATTATAGGACTATTTCTCTCTCTACCATTTGTATTTCATATGCAGTACCTTTTTGACTATTGGATGTTCTTATAGGCACTTTAGTATTGCCAGTGTAACAGTATAGCTTCCGTCTCTCTCCTCGCCCCTACTTGGGCTCGAACCAGGAACACATCGACAACAGCCACCCTCGAAGCAGCGTAACCCATGCAGAGCAAGGAGAATAACTACTCCAAGTCTCAGAGCGAATGACGTTTGCAACGCTATTAGCGCTCACCCCACTAACTAGCTAGCCATTTCACATCGGTTACACAAGCCTAATCTTGGGAGTTGATGGGCTTGAAGTCGTAAACAGTGCAATGCTTGAAGCACAGCAAAGAGCTGCTGGCAAAACGCACGAAAGTGCTGTTTGAATGAATGCTTACGAGCCTGCTGGTGCCTACCATCGCTCAGTCAGACTGCTCTATCAAATCGAAGACTTAATTAGAACATAATAACACACAGAAATACGAGGTCATTAATATGGTCGAATCCGGAAACTATAATCTCGAAAACAAGACGTTTATTCTTTCAGTGAAATATGGAACCTTTCATGTATTTTATCTAACGGGCGGCATCCATAAGTCTAAATATTGCTGTTACATTGCACAACCTTCAATGTTATGTCATAATAATGTAAAAGTCTGGGAAATTAGGTGGCCCAAACTGTTGCATATACAATGACTCTGCGTGCAAGGAACTCGAGAAGTGACACAATTTCACCTGGTTAATATTGCCTGCTAACCTGGATTTATTTTAACTAAATATGCAGGTTTAAAAATATATACTTCTGTGTATTGATTTTAAGAAAGGCATTTATGTTTATGGTTAGGTAGACATTGGAGCAAGGACAGTCCTTTTTCGCGAATACGCACCGCATAGATTATATGCAACGCAGGACACGCTAGATAAACTTGTAATCTCATCAACCGTGTGTAGTTAACTAGTGATTGATTGATTGTTTTTTATAAGTATAATGCTAGCAAGCAGCTTACCTTGGCTTACTGCATTCGCGTAACAGGCAGGCTCCACGTGGAGTGCAATGAGAGGCAGGTGGTTAGAGCGTTGGACTAGTTAACTGTAAGGTTGCAAGATTGAATCCCCGAGCTAACAAGGTACAAATCTGTCGTTCTGCCCCTGAACAAGGCAGTTAACCCACCTCTCCCAGGCCGTCATTGAAAATAAGAATGTGTTCTTAACTGACTTGCCTAGTTAAATAAAGGTGTAAAAAAAAAAAAAAAAACTGAAATCGGCCCTAATTAATCGGCCAATCCGATTAATCGGTTGACCTTTAGTGAATAGTTATGCACGCGCATGTTTAGTTTTTTTGTGTTATTTCTTGTTTCACAATAAAAAAAATGTTGCGTCTTCAAAGTGGTAGGCATGTTGTGTAAATCAAATGATACAAACCCCCCAAAAATACATTTGAATTCCAGGTTAAGTCAACAAAATAGGAAAAATGCCAAGGGGGTGAATACTTTCGCACGCCACTGTATTCTCTTGTCTAATAAAAGTCTTTCAATGTCTGACTTGTAGGCATCAACAAACGGGAAGCGGCGAACTGCCATCGCATCCGCCACTTTGAGAACACGTTTGTGGTTGAGACGGTCATCTGTGATGGAGCGTAAACTGTCATGAATGTCGGGCACGACACCCTAAGGCACAGCCACTTCTCTAGCCACTGTAGCGCATCCCTGTGTAGATATTTTGAATTACGTTTCAGCTGCACTTTAACTATGGTTTTGTTCCTTTGTTGATACGTTTTACTGTCTCTTTAAAATAAAATAAACACTTAATTTTTGTAATTGTCAGTAGTGATGTTTTCCTTGTGTTTCCTGGCTGCAATAATACATGTTTTTCTCTGTGATTTACCTTGGATTAAATAGTTTCATGTAGCAGAACCCCTAAGCCTATTATGATGGGGGGGTCGATTTAAGAGAACTGTTTGACGCCTCGGTTGTCTGGGAAGACAACCATTTCCATGTGTTGTCAATGTGAGTGTAATTGATTTCCCTGCTCTTGAAATTACTGCTTGTCCCTGTTAGTTTTGTAATAGGACCCTGTGCTAAGGCAAGAAATCCTGTTCCTCAGCAAACACCCGACCTAATGTTGTGCAGCATCGCTTTCTCTTGATCTTTGTCTCAGTGTTTCTGTCACTGCACCCCTCTTGCTTCTCTCTTTCACCTGGTCTGTCTTCTTTAGCTCAGTCACCCTACCAGACTAAAGTTTTTTTTTTATGTGAATGCCAGTTTAAGGACCAGTGTCCCTACAAAGTGAGGTAGACAAATTAGCCATTATTAGTCTTTGCATGTTTGCACCTGCATTGTAAGTAAAGTCTAGAATCATGTACATGACATACTTGCTCTTCACTTACTGTGTGCAGTTATATGTAATATTATACCAGATTATTTCTATCCAAGCTGCCCTTGCCCCTGTGAAAGCATAAAAGAAAGTTGCTCCCCCTTTTTCCATATGAAAGCATCAAAGAAAGTTGCTTCCTCCATTTTAATGCCCCTCTTATCACCTCTTCATTATTTGGTCTTTCTTTCTGGGGAGGTTGAGCCTCTCCCACTTCATTTGCACTCTTTATCGATGCTTCTGTGAGTCATTCTCGTAGAATTCTGTCTTGATTTTCCCCTCTGCATGTGTGTTTTCTCTGTAAGGAAAAACTGCGCTGTTAGAATCTTTTATAAGAGCATGTTTAAAGCCTTGGTCCAGAGTCAGAGACTGGACTAAAGTATTGACTGCTGTAAGGGAGCTTATATCTGTTAATCTATACCTTAGACTGGTCTGTATATTTAGTCTGCGGGTGAAGTCTTATCTGTGAATAAAATAGTTAAACACCCGGGGGCTTCTGTCCTTTGTTCTTTCTAAATAAGTGATAGTTGTTACTATATTGTGGGCATCATTGGGACATTTCGCTGTCCCGGTTCTCTTTGGTTCTGTGTATGTGCCACCAGCCTTGTTTCATTGTCTGGAGGTAACGGATCATATCCTTAAGTGTCAGTGGGTGAAAATGTGAAACAAGACTGTCCTACAGTATGTAGGTTTAAGTGGACAGCTGTGGTATGATATGAGGTGTCTTTTAGTAAGGTGAAGTGTAAACAAATCTCATACACTGACCTGTTTGGGCATAGTGGGAAAGTATGTTATTTTCAGACAGTTAATTGAGCTGTGTGACCTAGTTTTTATACATGGAAAAAGAGGACATGAGGAAAAGGAGATCTTAGTAGGTCCCAGCTAACTTCTACATGTCACTCCCCTTAGGGCAGCACAAGATGTAGAGCCTTTTAGACCACATATTTCACATAGCCTATATCCAGTCAACATACATTGCTTGATTAGAGTTTTCTTAGGCCCAAAGGCATTGTCTTTTGTAAGATAGGGGCTTTTCGCAGATACCTTTTCTGATGGTTGAGGGTTCAATCTCACACAAATCATCAAGGAACCCACCAGGTACAACCCTAACTCTGTAAGCAAGGGCACCCTCATAGACGCCCTCCAAATACACCTCCGCTGTCTTCAACCAGGATCTCAGCGACCACTGCCTCATTGCCTGTATCTGCTACGGTGCCGCAGTCAAACGACCACCCCTCATCACTGTCAAACGCTCCCTAAAACACTTCTGTGAGCAGGCCTTTCTAATCGACCTGGCCCGGGTATCCTGGAAGGACATTGACCTCATCCCGTCAGTTGAGGATGCCTGGTCATTCTTTAAGAGTAACTTCCTCACCATTTTAGATAAGCATGCTCCGTTCAAAAAATGCAGAACTAAGAACAGATACAGCCCTTGGTTCACTCCAGACCTGACTGCCCTCGACCAGCACAAAAACATCCTGTGGCGGACTGCAATAGCATCGAACAGTCCCCGCGATATGCAACTGTTCAGGGAAGTCAGGAACCAATACACGCAGTCAGTCAGGAAAGCTAAGGCCAGCTTCTTAAGGCAGAGGTTTGCATCCTGTAGCTCCAACTCCAAAAAGTTCTGGGACACTGTGAAGTCCATGGAGAACAAGAGCACCTCCTCCCAGCTGCCCACTGCACTTTGGCTAGGGAACACGGTCACCACCGACAAATCCATGATTATCGAAAACTTCAACAAGCATTTCTCAACGGCTGGCCATGCCTTCCGCCTGGCTACTCCTACCTCGGCCAACAGCTCCGGCCCCCCGCAGCTCCTCGCCCAAGCCTCTCCAGGTTCTCCTTTACCCAAATCCAGATAGCAGATGTTCTGAAAGAGCTGCAAAACCTGGACCCGTATAAATCAGCTGGGCTTGACAATCTGGACCCTCTATTTCTGAAACTATCCGCCGCCATTGTCGCAACCCCTATTACCAGCCTGTTCAACCTCTTTCATATCGTCTGAGATCCCCAAGGATTGGAAAGCTGCCGCAGTCATCCCCCTCTTCAAAGGGGGAGACACCCTGGACCCAAACTGTTACAGACCTATATCCATTCTGCCCTGCCTATCTAAGGTCTTCGAAAGCCAAGTCAACAAACAGGTCACTGACCATCTCGAATCCCACCGTACCTTCTCCGCTGTGCAATCTGGTTTCCGAGCCGGTCACGGGTGCACCTCAGCCACACTCAAGGTACTAAACAACATCATAACCGCCATCGATAAAAGACAGTACTGTGCAGCCGTCTTCATCGACCTTGCCAAGGCTTTCGACTCTGTCAATCACCATATTCTTATCGTCAGACTCAGTAGCCTCGGTTTTTCGGATGACTGCCTTGCCTGGTTCACCAATTACTTTGCAGACAAAGTTCAGTGTGTCAAATCGGAGGGCATGCTGTCCGGTCCTCTGGCAGTCTCTATGGGGGTGCCACAGGGTTAAATTCTCGGGCCGACTCTTTTCTCTGTATATATCAATGATGTTGCTCTTGCTGCGGGTGATTCCCTGATCCACCTCTACGCAGACGACACCATTCTATATACTTTCGGCCCGTCATTGGACACTGTGCTATCTAACCTCCAAACGAGCTTCAATGCCATACAACACTCCTTCCGTGGCCTCCAACTGCTCTTAAACGCTAGTAAAACCAAATGCATGCTTTTCAACCGATCGCTGCCTGCACCCGCATGCCCGACTAATATCACCACACTGGATGGCTCCGACCTTGAATATGTGGACACCTATAAGTACCTAGGTGTCTGGCCAGACTGCAAACTCTCCTTCCAGACCCATATCAAACATCTCCAATCGAAAATCAAATCAAGAGTCGGCTTTCTATTCCGCAACAAAGCCTCCTTCACTCACGCTGCCAAGCTTACCCTAGTAAAACTGACTATCCTACCGATCCTCGACTTCGGCGATGTCATCTACAAAATTGCTTCCAACACTCTACTCAGCAAACTGGATGCAGTTTATCACAGTGCCATCCGTTTTGTCACTAAAGCACCTTATACTACCCACCACTGCGACTTGTATGCTCTAGTCGGCTGGCCCTCGCTACATATTCGTCGCCAGACCCACTGGCTCCAGGTCATCTACAAGGCCATGCTAGGTAAAGCTCCGCCTTATCTCAGTTCACTGGTCACGATGGCAACACCCATCCGTAGCACGCGCTCCAGCAGGTGTATCTCACTGATCATCCCTAAAGCCAACACCTCATTCGGCCGCCTTTCGTTCCAGTACTCTGCTGCCTGTGACTGGAACGAATTGCAAAAATCGCTGAAGTTGGAGACTTTTATCTCCCTCACCAACTTCAAACATCTGCTATCTGAGCAGCTAACCGATCGCTGCAGCTGTACATAATCTATTGGTAAACAGCCCACCCATTTTCACCTACCTCATCCCCACAGTTTTTATTTATTTACTTTTCTGCTCTTTTGCACACCAATATCTCTACCTGTACATGATCATCTGATCATGTATCACTCCAGTGTTAATCTGCAATATTGTAATTATTCGCCTACCTCCTCATGCCTTTTGCACACATTGTATATAGACTCCCCTTTTTTTCTACTGTGTTATTGACTTGTTAATTGTTTACTCCATGTGTAACTCTGTGTTGTCTGTTCACACTGCTATGCTTTATCTTGGCCAGGTCGCAGTTGCAAATGAGAACTTGTTCTCAACTAGCCTACCTGGTTAAATAAAGGTGAAATAAAAAATAAAATAAAAATAAGCGTTGCAAAGGAGTGACCCCACCTGTTGGAAGACAATGGCTCAAAGGATCAATTTATTTGCATGCCATCATTACACTGGCTTTCCTGTACTAAACTCCATAGTGACTCCTTATTTATAGTCTGTCTGTCATATATCGTGGACACAGATGCCCCTCCATGTGGCAGGGCTCTGAGCTGTTGGATGGTTGCTGCTGCCTGCATGAATTATCAACAAATTCACATGACTGTCTGATGTTTGAACCACTCAACAGTGGGAAATGTTGGGCACCCGGCCCTACATGTGGATGAAAGCAGAATTGAAAGCCTTAGTTATTGTCAGTACTTTTGGAAAAGGGACTGTAGTCGAACAAAACCTACATTCAGTAAATGTCAATGACTTCAGTCTTATTAACGATCAAAATCACGAAGATACGGTTGTAAAGTGTTTATTAAATAAAACTATTATATGAGCACATCTTAAACATACAGATGGGTGCAATTCAACTTACAGAAGAAGAGCTGAACTGTTACAAAACAAGAAAACAAATGCTGTTTGGTAAAATAGAATTGAACATTTAACTATAAATTGTGGAATATTTCGGAACACATGTTGACGCAGTTACCTCAAACTATCTTCACCGGTAGTCGTTTCTCACTGTGTCCTCCCTTATCTACTTTCGTGTGATCTGGCCAGTGAAACCTCTATGTCAGAACGCTCTTTCGTCTTCCAGAAAGCATCTAAAGAGAAGTAGTACAACAGTGGATCTAGACAACAGTTGATGCTGGCCAGACAGAACATGGGCATGATAGCCTGCTTGATTTTGAGCATCAGCACGATGGAGGAGGGCAGGAAGAAGACAATAAACATCAGAAGGTTGATGGTGAAGATCAGCATGACATTCATCTTATTGTTGACCATGGCAGCATCGCTGAGGTGCCTGTGTAGCGTCCAGGACACCATGGTGGTGGAGACCACGTTGACCCCCAGCATGGCGAATACCAGCCCAAACTGCACGTAACCAGCTATCTGCACATTCAAGGCACATTCTTGAGTAAACTCAAAGCATTTGTCAGTGGCATTACAGCTCTTCATCTGACTGATGAAGTAGAGGGCCTCTGGGATGTTGACTGCCACAATCAGGACCCAGATGAAGACACAGGCCCTCCAGGCATTGGTGGTGGTGCGGATGTGGCGGGTTCTTAGAGGGTAGACCACAGCCAGCAGCCTGTCCAGGCTAATGAATGTGATGAAGACGGCGCTGGAGCGGATGTTGTTGCGGAACAGCATGGTGGTGGCCGTGCAGGCCTGGATGCCCAGGGGCCAGTTGCCTGTGGTGTAGAAGTAGACCCGGGTGGGCAGGGAGAGCACCAGCAGCAGGTCTGACAGAGCCAGGTGGCTCATGAAGACCGCGCTGGAGGATTTAAGGCCGTGGCGGCGTAGCAGAATCCACAGTGACACAACGTTGAGCGGCAGGCCCAGCACCATCACACAGCCGTACACTGCGGCAGAGACTGTATACACTGCACTCACACAACTCAGCTCCGGAGTGCTGTCCTCTAAGGTATCGTTGGTGTTGTTCATGGTGCTGTACTGTATCTCTGCTCCTTTTAAGACAGACGCAGCTGTGTGTGTCTGTGCGTGTGAACTGAAAAGAGACAGAAACCACGACAAACCAGCAACTCAGTGCTCTGGTTTCCACTTCCTAGCAGAGCGGTCTGTATGAAGGTTGAGCTGTTCTTAACTCTGTTTTTGAAATAACAGTGTTGAAATAGGTGTTGAAACAGGAAGTGAGGGTACTTTTTTCCTTCTCACCAAGGGCCTCCCATTCTATCTGCTAATCTATTTGAAGACTCTTGAGAACATGAATCCTTTCTGAGTAACAAGTTCAAATGAGTCACCCAGTAAAATACTACTTGAGTAAAAGTCTAAAAGTAGTTGCTTTTAAATATACCTAAGTATGAAAAGTACATGCAATTGCTCAAATATACTTAAGTACAAGTAAAAGTACAAGTAAAAGTGTAAATCATTTAATTCCTTATATTAAGCAAACCAGACGGCAGCATTTTCTTGTGTTTTCAATTTACGGATTTCCAGAGGCACACAACACTCAGACATAATTTAGAAATGAAACATTTGTGTTTGTGAGTCCACCAGATCATAGGTAGTAGGACTGACCAAGGATGTTCTCTTGATAAGTGAGTGAATTGGACCATTTTCCTGTCCTGCTAAGCATTGTAAATGTAACGAGTACTTTTGGGTGTCAGGGAAAATTTATGGAGTAAGAAGTACATTATTTTCTTTAGGAATGCAGTGAAGTAAAAGTAGTCAAAAATATAAATAGCATAGTAAAGTACAGATACCCCAAAAAACGACTTACTGTAAGTAGTACTTTAAAGTAATTTTACTAACGTACTTTAACCCACTGCTAGATTGAGAGAGGGTGGATTACATCTGAGCAGTCCATATCTGATCAATGTATAATTATGTATATGCTTCAATTCAGTATGAATAAATTACAAGACTCATTGTTGTAAATCCCATGCCTTTTGTTGATCAGATTAGTTAAGAGTTAGATATGCCCTCTGAGATATTCTGTGGAACCTCTATGGATCTCAGCCTCCTAAAGGGCAATACTTGAATGAGGTCACAGGTGTGATGAGTGAGAATACAACGGAACATTAACTTGAAGGTTGGATGATTGATTTGAAAATGTGTTGGCTTCTGAGAACATGAAATATACTTATTCATGTCACTGATGGAGTGCTGAGGTTTAGAGGGTCTACACCAGAAGTTAATGGTTTTAGGAGGAAGGTATATACAGTCGTGGCCAAAAGTTTTGAGAATGACACAAATATTAAATGCCACAAAGTTTGCTGCTTCAGTGTCTTTAGATATATTTTTTGTCAGATGTTACTATGGAATACTGAAGTATAATTCCAAGCATTTCATAAGTGTGAAAGGCTTTTATTGACAATTACACTAAGTTGATGCAAAGAGTCAATATTTGCAGTGTTGACCCTTCTTTTTCAAGGCCTCTGTAATCCACCCTGGCATGCTGTCAGTTAACTTCTGGGCCACATCCTGACTGATGGCAGCCAATTCTTGCATAATCAATGCTTGGAGTTTGTCAGAATTTGTGGGGTTTTGTTTATCCGCCCGCCTCTTGACGATTGACCACAAGTTCTCAATGGGATTAAGGTCTGGGGGGTTTCCTGGCCATGGACCCAAAATATTGATATTTTGTTCCCCGAGCCACTTAGTTATCACTTTTGCCTTATGGCAAGGTTCTCCATCATGCTGGAAAAAGCATTCTTCGTCACCAAACTGTTCCTGGATGGTTGGGAGAAGTTGCTCTCGGAGGATGTGTTGGTACCATTCTTTATTCATGGCTGTGTTCTTAGGCAAAATTGTGAGTGAGCCCACTCCCTTGGCTGAGAAGCAACCATACATGAATGGTCTCAGGATGCTTTACTGTTGGCATGACACAGGACTGATGGTAGCGCTCACCTTGTCTTCTCCGGACACGCTTTTTTCCAGATGCCCCAAACAATCGGAAAGGGGATTCATCAGAGAAAATGACTTTACCCCAGTCCTCAGCAGTCCAATCCCTGTACCTTTTGCAGAATATCAGTCTGTCCCTGATGTTTTTCCTGGAGAGAAGTGGCTTCTTTGCTGCCCTTCTTGACACCAGGCCATCCTCCAAAAGTCTTTGCCTCACTGTGCATGCAAATGCACTCACACCTGCCCGCTGCCATTCCTGAGCAAGCTCTGTACTGGTGGTGCCCCGATCCCGCAGCTGAATCAACTTTAGGAGACAGTCCTGGCGCTTGTGTCATTCTCAAAACTTTTGGCCACCACAGTGTCCGATTTCAAATATGCTTTACAGCAAAAGCACCACAAACGATTATGTTAGATCACCACATAGCCACAGAAAAACACAGCCATTTTTCCAGCCAAAGATTTTCCAGCCAGAGTCACAAAATCCACAAATAGAGATAAAAAATATTCACTAACCTTTGATCATCTTCATCAGATGACACTCATAGGACTTCATTTTACACAATACATGTACAGCGGGGCAAAAAAGTATTTAGTCAGCCTCCAATTGTGCAAGTTCTCCCACTTAAAAAGATGAGAGAGGCCTGTAATTTACATCATAGGTACACTTCAACTATGACAGACAAAATGAGAAAAAGAAATCCAGAAAATCACATTGTAGGATTTTTTATGAATTTACTTGCAAATTAAGGTGGAAAATAAGTATTTGGTCAATAACAAAAGTTTATCTCAATACTTTGTTATATACCCTTTGTTGGCAATGACAGAGGTGAAACGTTTTCTGTAAGTCTTCACAAGTTTTTCACACACTGTTGCTGGTATTTTGGCCCATTCCTCCATGCAGATCTCCTCTAGAGCAGTGATGTTTTGGGGCTGTTGCTGGGCAACACAGACTTTCAACTCCCTCCAAAGATTTTCTATGGGGTTGAGATTTGGAGACTGGCTAGGCCACTCCAGGACCTTGAAATGCTTCTTACGAAGCCACTCCTTCATTGCCCGGGCGGTGTGTTTGGGATCATTGTCATGCTGAAAGACCCAGCCACGTTTCATCTTCAATGCCCTTGCTGATGGAAGGTTTTCAATCAAAATCTCACGATACATGGCCCCATTCATTCTTTCCTTTACACGGATCAGTCGTCCTGGTCCCTTTGCAGAAAAACAGCCCCAACGCATGATGTTTCCACCCCCATGCATGTTCTTTGGATGCAGAGGGACGAAAGCAAACTTACATTGATGCTGTGACCCGGATCACTGGTAACTGGGAGACCGATGGGAGTACAGGGGAGGCTGTTATTCAAATGTCACATATTAGTGATCTTGACATAGGAGGAGAGTCTATGTTGTCAGGAAATGACCCATGTTTTGCAGTGTGTATATCCTCAGGTGAAAGCAGCACATGAGGAGCTGGAGATAACTAAGAGCACGGGCTGAATTCTGGAGATTGAGTGTACATCAAGATAGACCAGGCGGGGGTGTTGGGACAGTGTTGGTCTGGTCCAAAATACAGTACTTCTTACAGCACCTGCAGCGTTAAAGATCGTCATATCTCACCTCGGTGGGTGCATAGTTCTCACGTGAAGTGAGGTCCAGATGCATAATGGGTGAGATTGAAGACACCATGACAGAGGAAGCAGAGCTAAAGAGAGAGAGAGCGACTAGATTCCACTGTAGACATGCAGATGGGTTTGGTCTACTTTAAACATCATAGTTGGGTTGGGTTAGCTACTTTATTGGTTAATGCATCATATGAAAGAGAATAGATGTTGGGGTAATTGTACTCTGAACAACATTTTGAAGGCATTGATGTGAAAGCATATACAGTGCTGAGTTACCTCAAGAGGATGTAGCGTTGATTATGGATGCATACTTGCCTATCAGTTGGCAATGGAGGAGATGGGGGAACAAAGTGAAAATGACATGGCTTGGGAACACCTCTCAGAAAATGGGACCGGAAAGGGAAGATTGGGCAAAAGCATGAAGAGGCTTTTTAGGGTTGTCATTTTCGTGAAATCCAGCAGAAAAGTATCCTGGAGGCATAGAGTCAGGTGAAGAGAAAGTGGGAATTGTCATGGTCTCAGACGTTGGGTTTTCATGCATATATAATTATGCATAGCTTACCACATTGTTAATCTTGTGACTCTCAAACCCGAATCCGGGAGCGTAATCATCGCCTGACACTAATTAGCATAACGCAACGGACATAAATCTTCCTAGAACATTTTCCTATTCATGAAAATCACAAATGAAATATATTGAGACACAGCTTAGCCTTTTGTTAATCACACTGTCATCTCAGATTTTCAAAATATGCTTTACAGCCAACGCTAGACAAGCATTTGTGTAAGTTTATCATAGCCTAGCTTAGCATTATGCCCTGCTAGCAGCAGGCAACATTTTCACGAAAATAAGAAAAGCAATCAAATTAAATCATTTACCTTTGAAGGACTTTGGATGTTTTCACTCACGAGACTCCCAGTTAGATAGCAAATGTTCCTTTTTTCCAAAAATATTCTTTTTGTAGGCGAAATAGCTCCGTTTGTTCTTCATGTTTGGCTGAGAAATCGACCGGAAAATGCGGTCACTACAACGCCAAACGTTTTTCCAAATTAGCTCCATAATATCGACAGAAACATGGCAAACGTTGTTTAGAATCAATCCTCAAGGTGTTTTTCACATATCTATTCGATAATATATCCACCGGGACAATTGGTTTCTCATTAGAAGCGATTGGAATAATGGCTACCTCTGTACTTTACGCAAGATTTTCTGCGGGAGCCATCATGTGACCACTTGCTCAATGTTGTCCCTTACGGCTATTCTTCAACATAAATGCGTAAAAATACGTCACAATGCTGTAGACACCTTGGGGAATACGTAGAAAGTGTAAGCTCATTCGTAGCCCATTCACAGCCATATAAGGAATCATTGGCATGCAGCGCTTTCAAAATATGGGGCACTTCCTGATTGGATTTGTATCTGGGTTTCGCCTGTAACATCAGTTCTGTTATACTCACAGACAATATCTTTGCAGTTTTGGAAACATTAGAGTGTTTTATATCCAAAGCTGTCAATTATATGCATAGTCGAGCATCTTGTCGTGACAAAATATCCCATTTAAAACGGGAACGTTTTTTATCCAAAAATGAAATACCACCCCCAGAGTTTCAAGAGGTTAATACTGTTATGTTTTGTGTGTCTGTTTGTTGCTTTCCAAGTCTTATGCTATCACTCTCTTAGGAACTAGAAGGAGAAAGTGGAGAAACTAAAAGCAGCTCCAGCTGGAGGGGAGGAAGCCAACAGCTTCAGCTGGAATGTCATTTTGTTGTGTGATGAGAGATGGAAATTAAGATTGTGTTTGTTGTGATCATAGATCAGAGGCCATAAGTCTCTGAGTTTGTAAACCTCACGGTGAATGTTTTGTTATCATTGTTTGTTCATTTATAAGTAATTTCCAAGTTTAAGAAAGTTGAACAGTAGGAAGCTATTGTTCGAGAGGAGGGACTGTTTGGTTCTGAGAATATGAAATATACTTATTCATGTCACTGATGGAGTGCTGTTTAGAGGGTCTACACCAGAAGTTAATGGTTATAGGAGGAAGGTATATAGTGTGTGCAACTAAGCTTGGAATGTGTTGAGTGCAAGTGTTGGGAAAGGTTCCTCGTTCCTTGTCAATCATTGGCTTATTGGTAAAATCAGCAATCAGACAATATCTTCTTTAAGTAAATAAATCAAACCTTTATTAATGCAATTGCAGACAGAAGTTGACAACGGAAACACAGCACACGTTTCAGAGTAAGTTCTGCAAAATATAAAAGGTCAAAGTTGCTTTAATATGCTTGCAGTCAACCCCTAGTAATGTAACTGCCTACATCAACACCTTCTACTGATGAGACCCAGCCCATGCATATACAGTTATACAAACTTGCAGGAGAAAACTATAGCCCAGCAGTAATTTCCATTCCCGTGTGGCTTACAGTGGTATGTTTGACTTGTCTCCTATCTCTTTACTCCCCTGCAGGGGTCTGTGTCTATGTATCTCTTTTAGCCTTGAGGTGCTTTCTCACAGACACTCTGTTTTGACGGCAATGGCTCACATATCTGCTCAGACCGTTTCTTATAAGAGGCAGAGACTAGAAAAGAACTGTGGAACAGTATTAAACCTTATAATGAATATATTGCTCATCTGTGGTCCAGGACCCTATAAATGTAGTGGGGAAGCGTCTTATAGCCCTTCCCTTTCTATTCATACAACATAAGCATAATCAATTATTGTAATACATCAATAATTTGGTGCAGCCACTATCATGACCCCAAGGTGACACCCATCAGAAGCGATTACATGTGGCAGGCATTGATAGGGGGAGAGAGCTGTGGATTAGTGATGGAGGGGCGTTGAGGTCAGGTCAGGTCACCTTAAGGGAGAAATAAAAGTTTATGGCCCGTATCACTAGTGTCCTGCCTAGCAGTAAAGAATGATGTTTGTACAGATGGGTAGGAGGAGACTCAGCCTATGAGGAACAGTTAAATATCAGTGTTTGTGTGAAAATGTTTTTATCTAAATGCAGCTGTATTGACCCTCTGGGCAGAATAAACTTGGTTAAGCTTTCATAAATGTCCTTTGAGTTTTTTACTCTGAGAATTAGAACCTAACACCAGTCATTCATTCTTCGAGAGTCTTTCATGAGACTTGTCTCCTCTCTGTTGTGGTGATCTGAGTTTCCGTTTCCCAGATAGAGGTAATAGCCATCCACCTACAGGGAAATCGCCTCCACCCTAATCTCCACTCCACTCCGATAAACCACATCTATCTAGCAAGTCCTATCGATCTCCAGTGACCTGGTTGTCTGATCCTGTCTCTCTGGGTCCCTTGACCATGATGTTGTCCATCGGATGCTGGTCGATTTCCCCGGGCTTTGCCACGTTGTTCCCTCTAGTGGACATCCTCCTCCTCTCCTGGCTGGCAGTCAACAGGTTCTCCTTCAGGATGAAGTAGTAGCAGACCCCGTCCGTCAGACAGTTGACACTGCCCAGACAGGTGCTGATGTGAACGAAGTCTCTGAGGGGGTTGATGACGTCTGGGTTCTCTGTGCCGTTCTTGGCCAGGAAGTAGACGACTGCGGCCACGTGGTACGGGATGAAGCACAGCATAAAGGCCACCAGGTTGCTCAGGACGATCTTCACAGACTTGTTGTCCCTCACCTTCTTGTCCAGCGGGTTCCGACGCCGCATGTCACTCAGGATCTGCATCACGCGCACCGAGAAGAACAACATAGTGACAGTGCTGATTGTGAATACCGTCTCCATGGCGACAATGATCCATTTCTTCCCCCAGGTTTCCCTGGAGAATCCCTCGAAACACCTGGTTTCGTTGTTGTTGTGCAGGCTAGTGGTGTTTTTGTTGTGGAGCTCATAGACGGGTGTGGTGAAAGCGAATACCGTCACCCACACAGCCAGGCATACCAGGGCAGCCTTCCGTGGCGAGCGTAGACGCTTGCCGTTGAATGGAAACCGCAGAGAAACATATCGGTCGCCCGAGATGCACACGATCAGTACGATGCTCCCATAGATGTTGACAAACACCAGGCTCTCCAGGAAGGTGCAGAAGCCCATGCTCAGGCCCCAGGTGCGGCCGAAGGCGTATATCTTGAAGGGCAGAGAAAAGATGAGAAGGATGTCGTTGATGATCAGACTGCTGAGGTAGACTGTGGACTCAGTCCATCGACGGATCCTGAAGAGGAGGAGCCACAGGGTGGCCAGGTTGAGGGGTAAACCCACCACGAACGTGGGGACGTAGACAATCCATTGTATATAGCACACGTCCCTTTCACACAGTGGCATTTTACTGCAAACAGAGAGGGAAATAGAATACGCATATAAATGTCATTGCACTTTCACTTATGACACAAATCCAATCAAATTATATTGATCACATACACATATTTAGCAGATGTTATTGCAGGTGTAAAATGCAAAATGCTTGTGTTCCTAGCTACAACAGTGCAGTAGTATCTAATAGTATTATCTAATAGTTCGCAAAAATACACACTGATCTAAAAGTAAAATAATTGAATTTAGAAATATATATACATTTAGAAATATATATAATAATTTAGAAATATATAAATATTAGATTGAGCTATGTCGGAGTGGCATTGACTAAAATACAGCAGAATAGAATACAGTATATACATACGAGATGAGTAAAGCAGTATGTAAACATTATTTACACATTATTAAAGTAACTAGTGTTCCATTCTTAAAGTGGCCAGTGATTACAAGTCCATGTATATAGGGCAGCAGCCTCTAAGGTACAGGGTTATGTAACTGGGTGTAAGCCGGCTAGTGATGGCTATTTAACAGTCTGATGTCTTGAGATAGAAGCTGTTTTTCAGTCTCTCGGTCCCAGCTTTGATGCACCTGTACTGACCTCGCAATCTGGATGATAGCGGGGTGAACAGGCAGTGGCTTGGGTGGTCCTTAATGATCTTTTTGGCCTTGCTGTGACATTGGGTGCTGTAGGTGTCCTGGAGGGCAGGTAGTTTGCCCCCGGTGATGCGTTGGGCAGACTGCACCGACCTATTCAGAGCTCTGCAGTTGTGGGTGGTGCAGTTGTCATACCAGGCGGTGATACAGCCCGATAGGATGCTCTCAATTGTGCATCTGTAAAAGTTTTAGGGGCCAAGACACATTTCTTCAGCCTCCTGAGGGCGCTGTTGCGTCTTCTCCATCACACTGTCTGTGTGGGTGGACCATTTCAGATCATCAGTTATGTGTACGCAGAGGAACTTGAAGCTTTCCTCCTTCTCCACTGCGGTCCAGTTTATGTGGATAGGGGCTTGCTCCCTATGCTGTTTCCTGAAGTTCACGATCAGTTTCTCTGTTTTGTTGATGTTGAGTGAGAGGTTATTTTCCTGGCACCACTCTCCCAGGTCCCTCACCTCCTCCCTGTAGGCTGTTTCGTCATTGTTGGGGCCTACTACTGTTATGTCGTCTGCAAACTTGATGATTGAGTTGGAGGTGTGCGTGGCCACACAGTCATGGGTGAACAGTGAGTACAGGACGGGGCTGAGCATGCTTCCCTTGTTGGGCCCCAGTGTTGAAGATCAGCGAAGTGGAGGTGTTGTTTCCTACCTTCACTACCTGGGGGCGGACTGTTCGGATGTCCAGGACCCAGTTGCACAGGGCGGGGTTCAGGCCCAGGGCCCCGAGCTTAATGGTGAGCTTGGAGGGTATTATGGTGTTGAATGCTGAGCTACAGTCAATGAACAACATTCTTACATAGGTATTCCTGTTGTCCAGATGGGATAGGGCAGTGTGCAGTGTGATGGAGATTGCATCGTCTGTGAACCTATTGGGGTCCACAGATGCAAATTGCAAATTGAAGTGGGTCTAGGGTGGCAGGTAAGGTAGAGGTGATATAATCCTTAACTAACCTCTCAAAGAACTTCATGATGACAGGCTTGAGTGCTACGGGGCAATACTCATTTATTTCAGTTACCTTTGCTTTCTTGGGTACGGGAACAATGGTGGACATCTTGAAGCAAGTGGGGACAGCAGATTGGGATAGGGAGAGATTTATTATGTCCGTAAACACTCCAGCCAGCTGGTCTGCGCATGCTCTGAGGACGGGGCTAGGGATGCCATCTAGGCTGGCAGCCTTGCGAGGGTCAACACGTTTAAATGTCTTACTCACTTCGGCCATGGAGAAGGAGAGTCCACAGTTCTTGGTAGCGGGCCGTGTCGGTGGCACTGTGTTATCCTCAAAGCGGGCGAAGAACGTGTTTAGCTTGTCCGGAAGCAAGACGTGGCTGGTTGGCTCTAAGAACCGGCTCTTGTAGGTGAACGTTGGGAGCTGGCTCGCATATCAGAAGAGCCGAATCTATTTATAAAAAAAAATAAAAATAAAGATATGAATAATTAAAGATTGAAATTAATAGAATTAACTAATTCAAAGAACAAAATAAAAATAAAATGCTCAAGCGCACACACATTTGTTCTGTCTGCACAGACTAACAGCCTCACCTGTTGTTCCTGTCAATCAGACACGAAGTGTCAACCAATGAACCAAAGATGCGTGATGCCGAGCCAACACACTCACAGTCACACACTTAGCAGCCGAGGAGAGAGAAGAAGGACAGCTGTGAAAACAACAGCTGGAAAATGAGTCGGAAGCACAGTAGCATTTGGATGCATTTTAATAATGTAGACAATGTTAGAGCACAGTGTAGAATTTGCCAAAACAAAATCTCATATAAAGCCGGTTCTATGCACAACCTACACCGGTGTATGCGAACTGTGCACCCAACTGTGAAGCTAGCTGTAGCAGAGCTTCCAGAAACTAATAGGCCTGCTAGTGATAGTGGTGGAGCCAGCACCTCCACACGTGGAGATATATCCACTCAGTCAAGTAGGCCTACTCCGCGACGCACAGCTACGCAGTCTTCTATGGACCAGTTTATGCCAAAGTCTATGTCTGTAGCAAAGGCCAAATTGATATTGCATTTGCTAAAATTATTGCCACCAAATTCCAGCCATTTTCGATCGTGGAGGACAGAGGTTTTTAGAAACTATAGCAATAGTCTAAATCCAATGTACACAATTCCAAGCAAGAAAACCCTTTCAAAATCACTTATTCTACAACTGTACGAGAGCACACAGGCTTCAGTGCGGGGAAGAGTCCAAAAAGCTACTGCAGTTTGCCTTACCACTGACTGCTGGACATCAAGGGTAACCACTTCTTACATGTCAGTTACATGTCACTTCATTGAAGATTTTCCATGTCTAGCTGTCTTCTGGACTGCTTTGAGTTCAGCG
This sequence comes from Oncorhynchus nerka, assembly GCF_034236695.1. NCBI lineage: Eukaryota > Metazoa > Chordata > Actinopteri > Salmoniformes > Salmonidae > Oncorhynchus > Oncorhynchus nerka. Next base: position 23,206,743 of record NC_088406.1, on the reverse strand, counting down.
ACAGACACACCTCAGAGAACTTGGCAGAGGAACTGTTGAGAGTGGCCAGAGAATGTCAGTAGATGGAAAAGAGGTCTGTTGTGTCAGCAACAATGCAGCTAACAACCAAAGCCATGAAAATGTTTAAATGGACCCATCATCCATGTCTTGCCCACACAATCAACCTGATTGTAAGATATGCTCTGAAGGTGATGAAGCCCACTGTGGACAAAGTGAAAGCAGCTGTGGAATACTTCAACAGGAGCACAATAAGTGCTGAAAAACTAAAGTCTACACAACGCCAGATGGGGATGCCTGAGCTGAGGCCTAAACAAGACTGAACTACAAGGTGGAATTCAACATTTTATATGTTGAAGCGGTTTCTTGAGTCAAAGGATGCCATCATCTCTACCCTGGCCATTGTCAATGCACCTGTTGGATGTCTGACCAAAGAGGAATGGGAGGTGGTGGAGGAGGTGTGCAGAGTCCTGGAACCCTTTGAGCAGGTCACTGTGGATCAGTGGAGAGAGGTACAGTAAGCAGTTATTACTACATCATTATTTAATCCAGTATTATATATGTATATGAGCCGTAAATAAGAATGTAGTATCAGTAGACAAAGCATGAACCTGAACTAATAAGTTACTGTTCTCTCTTTTCAGCTATGTAACAACCTCAAAAATGATACTCATGTGTTGGAGTCTGCAGCGAATCACAGCCAGCCGCCAGAGAGAAGCAAATGTAACCATACGACATGTGAAACCGCTGCACTTGACCCCAGGTTTAAGAAGTTTGCCTTCAGTGATGCCAGAGCGATTGATGAGGCTATTCAAAGAATAACCTCAGCAGCAGGGAGGAACAGCCCCAGCAGTCAGCTGGCTCAGGCACCAGGGCAACAGGAAGAAGAGGGAGGGACAGCCCCAGCAGTCAGCTGGCTCAGGCACCAGGGCAACAGGGGGAAGAGGGAGGAACAGCCCCAGCAGTCAGCTGGCTCAGGCACCAGGGCAACAGGGGGAAGAGGGAGGGACAGCCCCAGCAGTCAGCTGGCTCAGGCACCAGGGCAACAGGGGGAAGAGGGAGGAACAGCCCCAGCAGTCAGCTGGCTCAGGCACCAGGGCAACAGGGGGAAGAGGGAGGGACAGCCCCAGCAGTCAGCTGGCTCAGGCACCAGGGCAACAGGGAGAAGAGGGAGGGACAGCCCCAGTAGTCAGCTGGCTCAGGCACCAGGGCAACAGGAAGAAGAGGGAGGGACAGCCCCAGTAGTCAGCTGGCTCAGGCACCAGGGCAACAGGAAGAAGAGGGAGGGACAGCCCCAGTAGTCAGCTGGCTCAGGCACCAGGGCAACAGGAGGAAGAGGGAGGGACAGCCCCAGCAGTCAGCTGGCTCAGGCACCAGGGCAACAGGAAGAAGAGGGAGCAGATGGAGCAGAAGCACCAGCAGTAGTGCCACAAAACCCTGCTGTGTGGAGCTGTTTGACGAGAGAGCAACTGGGGATGCAGCACGAAGGAATCCCTCAGCAGATGTCATAATGGAGGTCTGATCCTATTTTGAGGAGCCCCTCCTGGTGGAAGAACAAGGCCTCTGTCTACCCACGGCTTACTAAAGTCATGACAGGGAGACTCTGCATAGTGGCCACATCCGTTCCCTCTGAGAGAGTCTTCTCGAAAACTGGACAAATAATTACTGAGAGAAGAAACCGCATCAGCCCCTCGAATGTGAGGCAGCTTGCATTTCTGAATGCAAATCTCTCATAAAAGAAAATATGGTCAGCATTGCTATGTGCTGCTGGTTATAACATGGCAATAAAGAAGAGAGCATAAAGAGGGAGCAGTTTAATGTTTTAAGTGGGATGCTGCAGTTTTGCACATTGTTATTTATTTTTGTTTGATATGGTGCAATACTCTATTATTATGTTGTTCAGATTGTATTTGTTTTGAATTGTTGCATTTATATGCACTTTGTTTATATACATGAAAAAGTTACACTTTAAATGCAAATGTTTAATAGCATCCTTCTTTGTTACATTTATTTCAATTTGTGGGATGCTGCAGTTTTGCACATTATTTTTGTTGTTGTTGATATGGTGCAGTATTCTATTATGCTGTTCAGATTGTATTCGTTTTGAATGGTCAGATTTATATGCACTTTGTTTATATACATTAAAAAGTTATACTTTAAATGCAAATGTTTAATAGCATTCTTTTTCATATCTAACCAATGCATTTGAAATACATTGTAGTTCAGGTAGAGTATGATTTCCTTTATACCTTTAATTAGAATTGTTTTAACACCAATCATAGTCAAACTATCACAATCTGTTTGACTTGACTTTGGTGAGCTGAGTTGAACGAGCCAACTCACTGAAAAGAGACGGAATCACTACTGAAAAGGTCTGAACAGTGTGATTTTTCCCCATTGTAGAAAGTGCCCGTGTTTAAAATGTATTTCCATTGTTTTAGGGAGAGTGACATTTAAATGTCTCTAGAGGATTTAAGATTATACGACATCTCACAACAGCATAGCAGAAACCGTGGGTGAATGTAAATGTACGATGTGCTTTTAATTCTATAAAGCATGCAGTGACGAACTGGGAGCAAAACTCCTGTCCAAAAGTATTACAGTAGGCTACGGAAAAAAAAACACTCACCGAAATCGTGTTGGGATAATTATCTCGTCTCAACTAGAACCAAACCTTTTGGCTTTGAATACTTGTTTGGTAAGACACACTTTAACCTACAATAGACAGCCTGTCATGCCACTACTTCTTCCTCTGTGAAACAGTTGAACGCACCCCCTCCCCCCCAATCTGCTCTAGTCTAGTGCCGCTTTCGTTGACTAGATTGCATAGTTAAAGGAAGACAGTCATCAAGTATTGTGTGGTTTGAGCACCTTCCGTGGAAGCAGTTTCTGCTTAGGCAACGCTCACGTGGTTTAGCATGCTCTGTTGTTTTTTCATGTCAACCTTTTCACTGCCTCTGTAAGATGTGTATGTTAACAGAAGGAGTTTCCCATTGACATAACTATATACGTTTCCTACGCAGGTTGGAGTTTTGTCTTTTAGTATTTTCTAGAAGAAACCAAGCTGTATGTATACAAAAAGTTTTCCAATTGTATATCTTGTTTTTTATCATATCATGATTCCAACAACTCTCATTGCTAATGCACACATTCACATACAGTATGAGTGGGAGACTGTCTGGAAAAGTCTGAAACAGTGAAATATAATGTTATCCTTTACAAAGAGGCACTAGAGGGAGCCACAGGAACAGCCAGGTGATATCTTGAGTACACTGCCAGGAGCCAACTAAAATTAATGTTTGTCTGTGTGTTTGAAATATAACTACTAAATATGTAATCTAGCTCTCTGGAAACTATGGTTCTTGCCTGAAAGTGGACTTTTTCCTGAGAGGTCTGTCTGATACTGTAGTGCAGAGAACAATGTCCTTACGACATAGCATACATCACCACCACAACCACATCCTCATTTAATTTCCGTCTCACTTTTCCTACTTTGAATGAGTGATCTTCCAGTCTATGGAGGACCAAGACGGCCAAAGTAAAAAATAATAATGAATACATAAATAAATCCATAAATATATATGCAGATAAATGTAAAAATAAATGAATGTCCTTACTCCCATTGGTTGATCGGTATCAGAGTACGAAGATTGACTTCACATGCATGGTTTCTATGACACAGACACTACGCAATATGGCTACACGAATGCAAGAGACAGCCAGAGATTTGAGAGTTTTGGCTAACCTAGCTGAAAATGCTTGTGCTGAATCTGACTACTTACTTTTTTGTGTGGAGTCTCTGGCTGACAATTTGTTCCAGTTAGCTGCATTTACTGACACAGAGGTTGACCCTGTAGTGTTCAGCAATTTGGTAACCAAACAGGTCTCTAACCCATTGTTAAAACCTGCTCCAAAGTCACTGGTGTACCCCTCCGTATCCAGGCATCGTTCTACGAGCAAACTCTCATCATCTTGGGGGACGTCACCCATCCCCTCCATTCTCAGTTGAACTCATGCCACTGGGGTGGCGCCTGCGCTCCATTAAGTGCTGCACTAACCGTCACAGAGCAACGTTTATGCCAGAGGCCTATTCAACAAGCTGGGACAGTGATCAGGATGTATTTGTTATATATTTATTACTAATTCACTCATCATGTCCATTTGCATTACTGTCTTGAAGACTTTGCACTTGTGCAACGTGTAAAGCCAATGTCAGTCGAAGAAAAAAGAACACATCCATCCAGTGATTGAAGAGTGAAGATGATTTTGACCATGTTAGATGGGACCTTTACTATTCCAGGAAACGAAACAATACCATTTCTTTATTACAGATGGTGATTTGTAGTTCATGGTGGCATTGGCGGTTTTAGGCATCTAATCGTGTATCTCAGCGCCGCCACCAACAACCGGGCCTCCACAGTGATGAACAACTTCCTTGAAGCAGTCAACACCTGTGGACTGCCATCACGCGTTAGGTCTGACAAAGGAGGAGAACATGTTCAAGTGGCACACTTCATGGTGTCCACCAGAGGCCTAAACAGGGAATTCCCATCTCACTGGTAGAAGTACACAGAATCAGAGGTATAATCAGTTTTGTAATAATTGTGTATATTTTCATACTTCTTCAAATCAACCTTATTAGCTTAAATGGCAAATTATGTTTTGTTAAATTTGCAGATAAACATGTTTAAGAAGCAAATGAGTTGTCAGAATGATATTGTGGTTCTGTTAGGTTTGTGTTAGGTCACATGCTAGATTGCTCTGATTAGTAAACATTCTTACAACTTTTTTGCATAGAAAGAGTTGTGACTGTAGACAACTGTGGTGATTTTATGAATAACAATAACAACGACTGTGGAGGGATGTTTCTGCTTTGTCTCTTTATCCAGGATAAATAACTGTGGAGGGATGTCTTTGCTTTGTCTCTTTATCCAGGATAAATGACTGTGGAGGGATGTATTTGCTTTGTCTCTTTATCCAGGATAAATGACTGTGGAGGGATGTATTTGCTTTGTCTCTTTATCCAGGATAAATGACTGTGGAGGGATGTATTTGCTTTGTCTCTTTATCCAGGATAAATGACTGTGGAGGGATGTATTTGCTTTGTCTCTTTATCCAGGATAAATGACTGTGGAGGGATGTTTCTGCTTTGTCTCTTTATCCAGGATAAATGACTGTGGAGGGATGTTTCTGCTTTGTCTCTTTATCCAGGATAAATGACTGTGGAGGGATGTATTTGCTTTGTCTCTTTATCCAGGATAAATGACTGTGGAGGGATGTCTTTGCTTTGTCTCTTTATCCAGGATAAATGACTGTGGAGGGATGTATTTGCTTTGTCTCTTTATCCAGGATAAATGACTGTGGAGGGATGTCTTTGCTTTGTCTCTTTATCCAGGATAAATGACTGTGGAGGGATGTCTTTGCTTTGTCTCTTTATCCAGGATAAATAACTGTGGAGGGATGTTTCTGCTTTGTCTCTTTATCCAGGATAAATGACTGTGGAGGGATGTATTTGCTTTGTCTCTTTATCCAGGATAAATGATTGTGGAGGGATGTCTTTGCTTTGTCTCTTTATCCAGGATAAATGACTGTGGAGGGATGTTTCTGCTTTGTCTCTTTATCCAGGATAAATGACTGTGGAGGGATGTATTTGCTTTGTCTCTTTATCCAGGATAAATGACTGTGGAGGGATGTCTTTGCTTTGTCTCTTTATCCAGGATAAATGACTGTGGAGGGATGTATTTGCTTTGTCTCTTTATCCAGGATAAATGACTGTGGAGGGATGTATTTGGGGGGAGTGTTGGACATATTCTATACTTCTTTCTGCAACCTGGAGAGGGAGGGTCTACTCAACCTAGAGGAAGAGATCCACATCTATGCCCTGAACTGGAGATTTCTTCCACAAATCCAAAGGCACCTGCAGTTCTTCAAGGACAGCTGGAACCACCATCGATTGCGCACTGAGGGGAATCAGTCACCACTGCAGCTATGGACTCAGAATCAACATGAGGGATATCATGACCCCCTCCAGGTTTGTACTTTAAATAATGTTAGCAAGTACACTTCTAATGCATGACACACAAATTTGTACATATGAATAAGTATGAATGTAAGCAGCAATCAATGATGCAAATAATAAAATTGGTTAACATTATTTTACCACATTTGATTTAACATGATTAGAGATATATTGCAACTACCTGTGGTATTTTTTTTTACACTGCAAACAAACACTGTATTCCCAAATGACCTTGTTCAATTGTGATTCCCATTCCTTTATTATTTACATAGAATAGACGTGCTCATATTTGACTGTTGATCTCACATTAGGTTGACATGGAATACAGCATTGACGGGGGAGGTCCTTATGGTCACCATCATGAAGGAGTTACAGTCCCTGAGGTTCAGCTTCCACGGCCATTGACTGACATGGAATACAGCCTTGACGGGGGAGGTCCTTATGGTCACCATCATGAAGGAGTCACAGTCCCTGAGGTTCAGCTTCCACGGCCATTGACTGACATGGAATACAGCCTTGACGGGGAGGTCCTTATGGTCACCATCATGAAGGAGTCACAGTCCCTGAGGTTCAGCTTCCACGGCCATTGACTGACATGGAATACAGCCTTGACGGGGAGGTCCTTATGGTCACCATCATGAAGGAGTCACAGTCCCTGAGGTTCAGCTTCCACGGCCATTGACTGACATGGAATACAGCCTTGACGGGGGAGGTCCTTATGGTCACCATCATGAAGGAGTCACAGTCCCTGAGGTTCAGCTTCCACGGCCATTGACTGACATGGAATACAGCCTTGACGGGGGAGGTCCTTATGGTCACCATCATGAAGGAGTCACAGTCCCTGAGGTTCAGCTTCCACGGCCATTGACTGACATGGAATACAGCCTTGACGGGGGAGGTCCTTATGGTCACCATCATGAAGGAGTCACAGTCCCTGAGGTTCAGCTTCCACGGCCATTGACTGACATGGAATACAGCCTTGACGGGGAGGTCCTTATGGTCACCATCATGAAGGAGTCACAGTCCCTGAGGTTCAGCTTCCACGGCCATTGACTGACATGGAATACAGCCTTGACGGGGGAGGTCCTTATGGTCACCATCATGAAGGAGTCACAGTCCCTGAGGTTCAGCTTCCACGGCCATTGACTGACATGGAAGTACAAACATTGCCAGATGCGCAAGGTTCTTTTTCCAACGTCTTAAATGTCTATAGTGAGACAGTTGCCATATTATCAGATATAATTGGAGATGTTTAAAAGCCTGGGTCTGAGAATTGAATTGATTTCAGTATTTGGATTGGTCAAACTATCTCCAAGAGAATTTCAAATGCTGATAGTTTCTATGTAACAGCAAATGCTGTTTGAGCTGTTTTGGCTGTTCTCACTGAGTCATTCACACTGAGGGCAGGTCAGAGTCTGGGAGTCCCCCTCGCAAGGTGCAATTGTCTGCAAATAACATGCAATTGACTGATAAGACAAGTGCCATCTATTATGATACAAACAAGCTGTGATTTCTGACATAAAATGAGTTGGCTTTAGCTAAAGAAGGTTATTTACAAATTGATGGCAATTTGAACAATTGAGCTCCACTCATTCAAACTCATCATGCAACAAGCAAAACACTGTAATAAGAAACTATAAGCTGAACAGTGAGTCAAGATGGTACACTGTAAAATGTCCTGTATATGGCTGATTTAGTTCCAAAGCATTTTACCTCCCAAAAGAATGAGCGAATGGGACATAAAATCGTTTGTCTGACAACTTGTCTAGGGTGTATTCATTTGCCGATGTGCTTTACTTTTAGTGCTGTTCTGTGAAAAAACTGTCATCACAAATTTTGAGTTTGCCTTTAGAAATCAGATTTAAGCCCAAAGTACACCAGGAAACATGGTAAACAAACATTACTGATGCTTACTTGTGGAGCCTTTAGAAAGGGTGTTCAATAACCGCTCAATTCTATTCTTTAATTTGAATTTGTAGTTTGCCCTGTCCTCATTGACTGTCTCAGTAAAACTGCGGTGAGAAACGGTCAATAATAAGACATGCTGCTGTCTTTACACTAGTGAGCAGACAGTTCAACTAAAGAGTAGAACAAAAAGTGTCACTTCAACTGAATGTCTTCTTCACGACTGTTTAAAGAATACATTAAAACGTTTATTTCTGGTGATGTATGTCTAACTATCAATCATGCCCCTCCTGAGACAAGCAAACTCAAAATACCACCCTCACCATATCACGCAGCGTAATGACCATTGTAGTCCTTCTATTCCTCAGTGCCATCTATGCTGTAATAATCTGGGGCGAACACTGCAACAGTGTGGAAAGGCTTGCCGACACAGCCGACTCTCCACAGACCCCCAGAACACAGAGGCAACGGCCTCTGGAGCAACTTATGATTTCAATTTGAGCCACGGAACGAGGACATCACATCACGGGGAGCAAAGGATGGAACGTGAGCGGGGGCCTCAAGCAGGATCAGGTGCTACAAACCCCATCAACACCAACTGAAGCCAGTCACCTTGGTAGGGCACACTAATATGTGTAAATGGGCCTCTCCCTTTTCACTCTCTGACCCCTTCACACTAGACTGTATAATTTTCTTCCTTAAATGTTTGGACTCCGAGGGAAGTTTGTTATAAGGTGTTAGTGGAAGTGCAAGTGGAGCGACCCCAAATCTGGCTTCTGTTACAATACACTACATCAGGTTTATTCAGTGTCAGGATTCCCTGGGCTAAAGCCCTTATCACCTTGAAACTCCGCCCTCTCATCAGGAAAGTTCATGGGTCAAACGGCTGCACTGCCCATCTACTGTCAGATTTCTAACACTGGGGAGGTCTTGAGGCACAGCTCACATGTTCATCACTGTGTGTGACAGGAAACACTGTCTACTGGGTGCTGAATTAACAGTTCGCTGTAATTACCTGCAGTCACATATTCTCAACGTTCCCAAATAATGGATTCATGATATACTGGAGCTTACTGTATTAATGAACTGTGCCAAAGGCCTTGCAGCATATTTCAATATAAGAAAAGGCAGAGGGCTGAGAAATAAGAGTAATGTCTTATCACTCTGTCCCACACTGTTTGAACATTTATACAGCTTTAGAGCTATAACTTCCATATCTTACAGTACAAGGCATAGAAGACTTCCTAACTGTGGAGTGCACAGTCATCATTTGTTGTTTATTCAGAAGGGCTTGTCCTTCCTAAAACGTCTTGTTAAATTCAACAGACAGGCTGTCTGAGGTAACTCTGTAATTATGCAGAAACATTACAAATTCCAATGTTTTTCTAAGGAAGTGAGACATAACAAGGCAGGGAGATGCCTGTTTGAATTTATAACATTGCTTTGGCTTGGATCTGGCCCCTTACCCATGGGCATGCTACATTTAAGATTCTGGCTGGTTTTTAGCATTTAGGCCACCCAGATTTCCCCTGGCCTCTGCGTTAATTACTCAAAACAGTATTTGACCTGTTCAGTTGAATTTTACAAGCCCAGAGTGCACACAGGCAGTTGGGATGCCCCTGCACTGAACCCTGTACACTTTTGAATTTTTTCAGAATCTATTTGTTTTCACTTCATTGCGGCCTCTGGTGTCCTGCTCCTCTCAGACCCAGTTCACAGCAATAAAGAAACCCCTCACCTGGTGTAAAAGTGGAGGTATTTGTCTTTATCAGGCCTTTGAGACTCTGGACCTTATGAACACCAATGTTGGTTAATATACATCAGGCGCTTTATTGCAGAAAACGAGCGCAAAATGGATCCAGCAAAGCTGCAGGAAGGTGAAGGTCAAGTTAAACTGGAGGAGCGATGGGCCTCGTTTGTCAAGGGCACCCCTAACGTTGATTGGCCAGTTGAGACACCTTCTCCCTCAGTGTGGTGGAAAACATATTTCAGGGTAAATGCAGTCATACAGAGTGGATATGTTGTAGATATATCAAAAATATTCAAACATCAGATGAACCATCAGTTTTTTTTTTTCAGTCTCTTGTACAGTTTGAGGGTAACTTGCCTTACAGTTCACCTTGTAGTGCAGCCAGGCATAGAACAAGTGCATGGGAATTCTGATATACCACACAATATTCCCCAATAAAGTATGTTTCCCACAGTTGGAAAACTCCACCTGGCTTCAAAAGTAAATTGTTTGCCATCTATAAAGAGGAGATGTTAGTCTCAATTAGCACTGGTTTCTTTGAGGGACCCAGAACACATACCAACTCAATATTTGTCCTCATGTACTTAATTCCTTTATCCAATATAGAAATGAGGCAGTGCATTAATATCACAATTTCTTAGAAATTCCTTTCAATTTTTATTTGATTTAAAACCAGCAATTATTTCCCTCTGTTTGTGGCCATCAATTTGGATTAGCCAACTACTCTGAGCTTCTAAAAGGCACATTTCTCTTCTGCTGCTTGACTGCCTAGGCACTTCCCTGAGGAAACCTTTTAAATAGGGATAATGGGAGTATATATGGAGGGTAGGCCGTTGAACTGGCCCCTCAGCTTCAGGTTCCTCCTCCAATAGGATCTATCTAGAATGCATCTGCCTGCAAGGCCATTGGGAATTGGGGTGGCAGGGTAGCCTAGTGATTAGTGTTGGACTAGTAACCGAAAGGTTGCGAGTTCAAATCCCCGAGCTGACAAGGTCAACAAATCTGTCGTTCTGCCCCTGAACAGGCAGTTAACCCACTGTTCCTAGGCTGTCACTACCTTCATTCTAGCTCTCTAATCTTTCAAAGTGTACAGCTTTCATTTTTTTGGTTAACCGTTAGAATGTAAAATGTAAGCCACTTTATCAAAGTGTCTGTATCACTGTTTACTAAAGTATATCAAATAACAATAAAAAGCGTCACAAAACTTTTGAGCGGATGTGAACATTGTGTCTTCCTGCAGGGCTTTGAATCAAAACGGACCAAACCCAGAGTAGGATGAGGAGATGCTTGCCATCAGATCATTTTCAAAATCCTCATAAGTCATAGTATTTTTTGACAGCTTCAGGGTAAAAAAAAAAAAGCACTCTTCAGGACCTCTGACAAATCTACAAAAAAACATATATATATTTATATATACACAAAAGATAAAAATGTTTCTCCGAACCAACTGGATGACATCCCGGACATGGTGGTCCACGCAGTCAGATAAGGTTATCGGTGCCGTCTCTGGTTCTCTGCCAAACAGTCCATGTATGATAGCAGGGCTTAGTCCTGCAAGGTGTGGGTCACCATTTAAATAAATAAGTAATATATATATTTTTTTTTAAGTGCCCAATCATGCACCCAGCTACTCAAAAAAAAAAAAAAAAAGACTTTCCAAAAGTGCCTGAGATGTGGAAGGAACACAATGGTCCTGCTCACCCTCAAAGATCAAGGTCTTCTTAAATAAACAGTTCTCTTTTTGACTGACCTAGGGGAAAACTGTTTCACATAATCTACAAGTCTATAAAGATTCTCCATGACAGTGGACAGGACATACCTGGTGACCCCCTCTCCAATGGCAGAGTCACCTTGTAAACATATTTGAAATCAGTCAATGTAGAGTTACACAAGCTCAGCAAACCTAGCCATTGGATGCCATTGTGAGAAAAGGATTATGGCCCTGTTCCTTTCCACTAAGGAATCCCTCAAACTCAAGGTCAGGTGGTCTTTGCCCTTGTTGGACTGAAGTGTCCAGTATGTGAACAGCTGAGCTGCCTTGACCGGGTTTGGTTCTGTAACTCAAGCATAACAGCAATATAGAATGTTAACTGCATTTCTCTGAGGTATAGATGCATACCCAAAACAGTGTCTATACTGCAAATTAAATGCAAATAAATGATTCAGTAAAGCACCTGCTATGTCCAAAACGTGCAAGAATTAGCAGTCCAATGAGGTGCGACAAGTAAATAAATGTTTGTGTAAACTCTACCCATCAGAGACAGTTGATACAGTGTACTAAATAATAGGTTCTTCTGAACATTGTACTTACCATCAACGATGTATACTGGACCACTTGCTGCTGAAGTGCCAGATGAACTTGCTGTTGTTAATAAAAATATAAAATAATCAGTATGCATCATTATGTCCACACCATTTTCACGAGGTGAGTGTTAGTGCATTGAATGTAAGTGTTTGTAAAGAAAGACGATTGAATACAACTAAATGTATCATATAGAAAGTACTACACCTGAAAATTGTACATTAACATTAATAACTAGCCCTAAGACGTGCTAAATTACCAATCCCTTAAAACTGATCTGTAAACCTTCAGAATATAAACCCTCATCTGAACCTGTCTCCAGACACACCTCCATTGCCAAATCTACAACTGGATGGTGACCGGTGGAGGAACTTGTCCCACCGGCTCTAGGGACAGCTGCACCGTCATTCTCCCTTTCATTCTCCCCCGCCCTTTCAACCTGTGATTGACTTGAAGAGTTGAGCCGAGGAGTTAGGTATATCAGATACTAACAGTTATCTAAACAGAACATCTTCATAACTCCCCTCTACAACAGCTGATAGCCTGATAGTGAAGTGTTGTAATTATCATCTTTATCATAAAGAAATGTACAGCAACAATGAACCAAGAAGTTAACACCCAGAACAGCTCAATTAAATTGTACCTTTTCCACATCTAAACTAACAAATTATCAAACTACTTAAGTGTTCTGTTATTGATGTGCAACATGGCCATACCATCATTTGTAATGATGAGTGCACCTTCCATAAATGGAGAATATCATATTTTGCCAACATCACCATGATTCATTTCCCATTCAGAGCATTACCTGGAGCAGGCTTCACTGTGCCTTCTTATTTGTGCAAAGTAAAGTTGTTCTTCACAGTTTAGGCATTGTGTCAATGATCCACTTTGAGCAACAACTGAATCATTCAGTTCCTAATTGATGAGAAAATTACATAAATAAATACAAAAACCAGAGAAGACACTTATCATCTATAGATTTTTGTTATTATCGGTTGTAAATATTGCTTAACACTCAACATATCTACTTTGGATTAGTAAGTGCTCTAAAGTTCATTAAAAGTGCATAAACTGAGAAATGAGACTTTCCTTTACAGCGGGCGAATGTAGAGTAGCACGACACAAGGGTCTTTCAGATATCTCAAACTGTAGCCCCGATTGGGGCATGGGACAGGTATAAGATGATGGCTCTGTGTAGTTCCAGGAATTTTCAGCAGCTCGAACCCGCCCTCGTCTCTCAACTTTGGAAACAAAGTTAAAATGAACTTGTGAACTTTCTTGATTACCTGTGAGATAATGACAAACAAAAAAATATACATAACTTGCAAACCTGATTTTTATCAGTATATACACTTTTTATTAGGTACACCTATCTAGTATTGGGTAGAACCCCCTTCTGCCTCCACAACAGCCTGAATTATTCACAGGGTTGTACTTTAAGAGATGCCCTGCTGCACACCACTATTTTAAACAGCTGTTATTTGAGCATTTGTGGCCTTTCTGTTAGCTTAATTTAAAAAATAAAATAAAAAGTTCACCTTTATTTTAACCAGGAAGGGCTCATTGAGATTTAAAATCTATTTTTCAAGAGCGTCAGCACCAAGTCATTACAAAAATTACAGACAAACATGAAAAACTACAAGTAATCTAGTAAAAACCAAAGAATTCACAAGAGTATAACAAAATCAAAAACATTGACATGTCAGGGAATCAGTCTCAATATCATTCATCTGTGATTTAAAAATACCAATTGGGACAAGTTCTTCCAGTTTAAAAGTATTTTGTAAGGTGTTCAAAGACGATGGCGCAGAGTACATAAAAGCCCTTTTACCAAATTCAGTTTGGACATTTGGAATAGTTAGCAGGATAAAGTCCAGGGAACGAAGAGAGTACCCACCACATTTCTGAACAACAAAATGAGTATGGACATTCTCCTCTGACCTCTCTCATTAACAAGGTGTTTTGCCCACAGAACTGCCGCTCACTGAATGTGTTTTGTTTATCGCACCATTCTCTGTAAACTCTAGAGACGGTAGTGCATAACAATCCCAGGAGGGCAGCTGTTTCTGAGATGCTGGAATCACCATGTGTGGCATCAACAATCATACCAAGGTCAAAGTTTCTTGGATTACGCATCTTGCCCGTTCTGTTTGGTCGAACAACAACTAAAGCTCTCTACTCTATAGATTGAGTTGCAGGCAGCCACATGATTCGCTGTTCGAAGGAGCAGGCTATTTGCGTTAACACGCAGATGTACCTAATAAAGTGTGTACATCTCTAACTGACAGGACCTTCATAATGGTGTGATATTTGGGCCAGCTGTCCAGATTCTTGCACTATGGTGAAGATCTATGATCAAATTTCCCCTGTCTATATTATATCCTTATTCTTTGCTAGATAGAAGAACTGACCCTAGATCTGCACCCATACTCTGAGAAGCTTGATAACTACATGCGCAGACTAGCTTTAATTAATCACATGAGTAGGATTTAATATTTAATAGCCATAGTTATCAGGCTTCTCAGAGTACAGGTGTCGATCCAAGGTCAGTATTATACACTATGTAAATTGAATTCAACTATGCAAGAAACTCTCTATACATTAAAGTTATATGTTCTAAAACTTAGATTTGTGCATGCCTATGCACATCAAATTGTCAAAATATTTCACAAAACAATTTGGTTCACTCTGTTGATTGACTTTAAACGTCTGGCTCCCTTTTGTCTATCAAGTGGTGTGACCATGATTCTTTTTCAGCACAACTTTTGTCAGATGGCATACCTCGAAAGTTCAGGCGCCTCTCACCCAACCCCACTGCCTGGAGCTGCTCTTTACCAATCCTGCTTGGGACAGTAGTTGTGCATTTCCGCCCAAGACAGCGTCAGTCATCGGAGGCACAATCTTAATTTACACTTGGTTATAAATGATAATATAATATTAATTATAATACATTCTTCTTTGTATATTAGCTAGCTCACCATCAACATGTTGTAGGCTACTCAACCCCTTGAAGTGCCAGACGAAATGCTAGACGCAGCGCCAGATGAAAGGCTAGACGCAGCCCCAGATGAAACGCTAGACGCAGCGCCAGATGAAACGCTAGACGCAGCCCCAGATGAAACGCTAGACGCAGCCCCAGATGAAAGGCTAGACGCAGCGCCAGATGAAACGCTAGACGCAGCGCCAGATGAAACGCTAGACGCAGCCCCAGATGAAACGCTAGACGCAGCCCCAGATGAAACGCTAGACGCAGCCCCAGATGAAAGGCTAGACGCAGCCCCAGATGAAAGGCTAGACGCAGCGCCAGATGAAAGGCTAGACGCAGCGCCAGATGAAAGGCTAGACGCAGCCCCAGATGAAAGGCTAGACGCAGCCCCAGATGAAAGGCTAGACGCAGCGCCAGATGAAACGCTAGACGCAGCGCCAGATGAAACGCTAGACGCAGCGCCAGATGAAACGCTAGACGCAGCGCCAGATGAAAGGCTAGACGCAGCGCCAGATGAAAGGCTAGACGCAGCGCCAGATGAAAGGCTAGACGCAGCGCCAGATGAAACGCTAGACGCAGCGCCAGATGAAACGCTAGACGCAGCGCCAGATGAAACGCTAGACGCAGCGCCAGATGAAACGCTAGACGCAGCGCCAGATGAAACGCTAGACGCAGCGCCAGATGAAACGCTAGACGCAGCACCAGATGAAACGCTAGACGCAGCCCCAGATGAAACGCTAGACGCAGCGCCAGATGAAACGCTAGACGCAGCGCCAGATGAAACGCTACACGCAGCGCCAGATGAAAGGCTAGACGCAGCCCCAGATGAAACGCTAGACGCAGCGCCAGATGAAACGCTAGACGCAGCGCCAGATGAAACGCTAGACGCAGCGCCAGATGAAACGCTAGACGCAGCCCCAGATGAAAGGCTAGACGCAGCGCCAGATGAAACGCTAGACGCAGCGCCAGATGAAACGCTAGACGCAGCGCCAGATGAAACGCTAGACGCAGCGCCAGATGAAACGCTAGACGCAGCGCCAGATGAAACGCTAGACGCAGCCCCAGATGAAAGGCTAGACGCAGCGCCAGATGAAACGCTGACGCAGCGCCAGATGAAACGCTAGACGCAGCGCCAGATGAAACGCTAGACGTAGCCCCAGATGAAAGGCTAGACGCAGCGCCAGATGAAACGCTAGACGCAGCGCCAGATGAAACGCTAGACGCAGCGCCAGATGAAACGCTAGACGCAGCGCCAGATGAAACGCTAGACGCAGCGCCAGATGAAACGCTAGACGCAGCGCCAGATGAAACGCTAGACGCAGCGCCAGATGAAAGGCTAGACGCAGCGCCAGATGAAACGCTTGAAGCAGCGTCAGATGAGGTCCCAGATGAATTTGCTGTTGACAATGAAATTGTACAATACAAATGATCAGCATGCACCATTAGGCCTACATATCAACGGAATAAAATATGTAGCTATACAATTTAATTCAAACTGCAGAGGAGTATATTGCTAAGATACCCATGCTTACCTCTAAACTTGATCGCACCATTTCAGAGATATCTACCTAGGGAAATATTCAAATATTTTCTTTGTGGACTGCTAGACAATCAACCATGCATGCTAGCTATCTAATGCTACAACAGTGGAGTGAAAAGCTGTCACGTTCTGACCTTTATTTCCTGTGTTTTGTATTTAGTTAGTATGGTCAGGGCGTGAGTTGGGTGGGCAGTCTATGTTTGTTTTTCTATGATTTGGGTATTTCTATGTTTCGGCCTAGTATGGTTCTCAATCAGAGGCAGGTGTCATTAGTTGTCTCTGATTGAGAATCATACTTAGGTAGCCTGGGTTGCACTGTTTGTTTGTGGGTGATTGTCCTTGTTACTGTCTCTGTGTTACTTTGCACCAGTATTAGGCTGTTTCGGTTTTCGTGTTACGTTTATTGTTTTTGATTCGTGTGTACTGTTTCATTAAACATGGATCGCAATAGCCACGCCGCATTTTGGTCTGACTCTCTTTCACCTAAGGAAAACCGTGACAAAAGCAAATGATTCGAGCTAGCTTTGGCCAGTCTGCACTCTTCCCTTTGTTGAACATGTGTTCCTTTGGTCAGTCTGCTTGCTAAGTTAACGTTAACGGTCTGAACATGTGATTTCTATGTGCGCGAAACGTACACGTGAAATAATGTTCAACTGACGCCCAGCAAAAATCGAATTTATACTTTCAGAGTATGTCTCATTATACTTACAGTACTCTATTCCTCCATGCAGATCCGCTGCCTCTCGAAGAAGCTCAGACACTGACACTAGTAGACATAAACAGAGCCAGCCTCTTTCTCCCTATCTAGGGAGGATCTACAGCCTATCCGCACTTTCTGTGCTTGATTGCTATGCACGAATGTTAAAGTCCCGCCTCATCATTTGCATAGAGACGAAGAAATACAGAAGTAAATAAATAATAGTTGACAATAATAAATAAATTAGGGAAATAAATAAAAACAGGAATACATGGACAAGGAAATAAATGAACAGGGAAATAAATAAATAGGGAAAATAATAATTAGGAAAATACATATTTTGGCAAAATGCAAAAGTACTCATTTTTGATCAAATTGTGTTATTTATTGATTGATTTACGTGTACATTAATTTATTTTTACATTTACGTGCATATATATTTATAGATGTATTTCTTTATTTATGTATTCATTTATGTTTGATTTTGGCCGTCTTGGTCCTCCACAGGATTGTGTGGAGGCACAGATCTGGGGAAGGTTACCAAAAAACATCTGCAGCATTGAAGGTCAACAAGAACAGAGTGGCTTCCACCATTCCTAAATGGAAGAAGTTGGGAACCACAAAGACTCTTCCTAGTGCTGGCCGCCTGGCCAAACTGAGCAATCGGGGGAGACAAGCCTTTGTCAGGGAAGTGACAAAGAACCCAATGGTCACTCTGACAGAGTTCCAGAGTTCCTCTGTGGAGATGGGGGAACCTTCCAGCCCACTTGGAGTTTGCCAAAAGGTACGTAAAGGACTCTCAGACCATGAGAAACAAGATCCGCTGGTCTGATGATAACAAGATTGAATTATTTGGCCTGTGTACCAAGCATCACTTCTGTAGGAAACCAGGCACCATCCCTATGGGGAAGCATGGTGGTGGCAGCATCATGCTGTGGGGATGTTTTTCATGGGCAGGGACTGGGAGACTAGCCAGTATCGAGGGAAAGATGAATGGAGCAAAGTATAGAGAGATCATTGATGAAAACCTGATCCAGAGCGCTCAGGACCTCAGACTGGGGCAAAGGTTCACCTTCCAACAGGACAGCGACCCTAAGCACACAGCCAAGACAACGCAGAATGTCCTTGAGTGGTCCAGCCAGAGCTCAGACTTGAACCCGATCGAACATCTCTGGAGAGACCTGAAAATAGTTGTGCAGCAACGCTCCCCATCCAACCTGACACAGAGCTTGAGAGGATCTGCAGAGAAGAATGGGAGAAACCCCCCAAATACAGCGTCATACCCAAGAAGACTTGAGGCTGTAATCACCGCCAAAGATGCTTCAACAAAGTATTGAGTAAAGGGTCTGAATACTTAAATTTGATATTGAATTTTTAATACATTTTCAAACATTTCTAAAAACCTGTCTTTGCTTTGTCGTTATAGGGTATTGTGTGTAGATTGATGAGGGGGAAAAACAATTTAATCGATTTAAGAACAAGGCTGTAACGTAACAAAATGTTGAAAAAGTAAATGGGTCTGAATACTTTCCGTATGCACTGTATTACTCCTAATAGGTTTTTTTGGTGTTTTAAAAAAAACTTTATGTAATATTATCTCATGTTGTTCTTATCTATAACTGTTCTGTACTCAGTCATGTATTTTTAAGTTGTTTGTGAACCCCAGAAGAGTAGATGCTGCATGTGCAATAGCTAATGGAGATCCTAATAAACTACTGTGAGTTCCAAAAGTATTGGGACAGTGACAATTTTGTGGTTTTGCGTCTGTACTCCAGCACTTTGGCTTTAAAATGTCAGCTTTAATTTTAGGTTATTTTCATCCATATCGGGTGAACATGTCCTCAACTGGCAGCTTCATTAAATAGTACCTGCAAAACACCCGTCTCAACGTCAACAGTGAAGAGGCGATCCCAGGATGCTGGCTTTCTAGGCAGAGTTGCAAAGAAAAAGCCATATCTCAGACTGGCCAAAGAAATAAAAGATTAAAATGGGCAAAAGAACACAGACACTGGACAGAGGAACTCTGCCTAGAAGGGCAGCATCCCGGAGTCACATCTTCACTGTTGTTGTTGAGACGGGTGTTTTGCGGGTACTATTTAATGAAGCTGCCAGTTGAGGACTTGTGAGGCGTCTGTTTCTCAAACTAGACACTCTAATGTACTTGTCCTCTTGCTCAGTTGTGCACCGGGGCCTCCCAATCCCCTTTCTATTCTGGTTAGAGACAGTTTGCACTGTTCTGTGAAGGATGCTGTACACAGTGTTGTATGAGATCTTCAGTTTCTTGGCAATTTCTCGCATGGAATAGCCTTCATTCAGAACAAGAATAGAGTGATGAGTTTCAGAAGAAAGGCTTTTGTTTCTTGCTATTTTGAGCCTGTAATCGAACCCACAAATGGTGATGCTCCAAATACTCAACAAGTCTAAAGAAGGCCAGTTTTATTGCTTCTTTAATCAGGACATCAATTTTCAGCTGTGCTAACATAATTGCAAAAGGGATCAATTAGCCTTTTAAAATTATAAACTTGGATTCGCTAACACAACGTGCCATTGGAACACATGAGTGATGGTTGCTGATAATGGGCCTCTGTACGCCTATGTAGATATTCCATTCAAAATCTGCCGTTTCCAGCTACAATAGTCGTTTACAACATTAACAATGTCTACACTGTATTTCTGATCAATTTGATGTTATTTTAATGGACACGAAATGTGCTTTTCTTTCAAAAACAAGGACATTTCTAAGTGACCCCAAACTTTTGAACAGTAGTGTATGGTGTAGTGTATGAACTGTAGCTGTTTGTTATAGGACCAAAAAGATTGGATAAATATCTGTGTTGGATAGATAACGCTTCGTGTTGTTGTTTGTTTAGTGTTTTCCAATTTTCCCAAAAGTGACTAGAGTCTATAGATTGTTCAATTATATTGAACTGATTTCTGACCTTTTTTCCCCATTTTGGTTGGATAGGTTTTCTGAATTTCTTTCTTAGGTTTTTATATTCTTCGTCAAACCATTTGTCAATGTGGTTGATTTTCTTAAGTTTTCTGGTTGAAATTTTTAGATTTGAGAGGACAAATATAGTGTTTAGGTTTTCTACTGCTAAGTTTACACCTTCACTATTACAGTGAAACGTTTTGTCCAGGAAGTTGTCTGAAAGGGATTGAATTTATTGTTGCCTAATTGTTTATTGGTAGGTTTCCACACTACTTTCCTTCTATCTATAGCATTTCTTAATATTACTCAGTTCCTTTGGTTTTGATGCCTCATGATTGAGTATTGCTCTGTTCAAGTAGACTGTGATTTTGCTGTGATCTGATAGGGGTGTCAGTGGGCTGATTGTGAATGCTCTGAGAGACTCTGGGTAGAGGTTAGTGATAAAGTAGTGTACAATACTAATGCCAAGAGATGAGCTATAGGTGTACCTACAGTAGGATTCCCCTCGAAGCCTACCATTGACTATTTACAGTGGTGTAAAGTACTTAAGGAGTCCCTTCGAAGCCTACCATCGACTATTTACAGTGGTGTAAAGTACTTAAGGAGTCCCTTCGAAGCCTACCATTGACTATTTACAGTGGTGTAAAGTACCTAAGGAGTCCCTTCGAAGCCTACCATTGACTATTTACAGTGGTGTAAAGTACCTAAGGAGTCCCTTCGAAGCCTACCATTGACTATTTACAGTGGTGTAAAGTACCTAAGGAGTCCCTTCGAAGCCTACCATTGACTATTTACAGTGGTGTAAAGTACTTAAGGAGTCCCTTCGAAGCCTACCATTGACTATTTACAGTGGTGTAAAGTACCTAAGGAGTCCCTTCGAAGCCTACCATTGACTATTTACAGTGGTGTAAAGTACTTACGGAGTCCCTTCGAAGCCTACCATTGACTATTTACAGTGGTGTAAATTACTTAAGGAGTCCCTTCGAAGCCTACCATTGACTATTTACAGTGGTGTAAAGTACCTAAGGAGTCCCTTCGAAGCCTACCATTGACTATTTACAGTGGTGTAAAGTACTTACGGTGTCCCTTCGAAGCCTGCCATTGACTACAGTGGTGTAAAGTACTTAAGTAATAATACTACTTAAGTCGTTTTTTTAGTATCTGTACTTTACTTTACTATTTAACTTTTACTTCACTAGATTCCTAAAGAAAACAATGTACTTATTACTCCATACATTTTCCCTGACACCCAAAAGTACTCTATACATTTGGACAGGAAAATGGTCCAATTCATACACTTATCAAGAGAACATATTTTGTCATCCCTACTGCATCTGATCTGGTGGACTCATGTACAGTAAGTCATTAATGCCATATGTTCATACAAGAGACCACAGGAAACGTCTTTGATCAGAGGTTAGTTTGTTTAATAAGGATAAGTGTTTACACTTACAGTAATTTGCAAGCAGGACACTCAGTTCTAAAGATGGTGTTTTCCCTTTTTATCCCCTACTGTGGTTCACCCTGCCCAGGGTGATGTGCCTTAACTTTAACACCATATAAGTTCATAATTATCAGTTGCTAATACAAAGATGTGTTTGTATCAGAAACTTTCTCTCCAAAAATTACGCAGAAAAATTAATCCATGTTTTTGTTACTTCTAGGTTAGACGACTGCAATGCTCTACTTTCCGGCTACCCAGATAAAGCACTAAATAAACTTCAGTTAGTGCTAAACACGGCTGCTAGAATCTTGACTAGAACCAAAAAATGTGATCATATTACTCCAGTGCTAGCCTCCCTACACTGGCTTCCTGTTAAGGCTAGGGCTGATTTCAAGGTTTTACTGCTAACCTACAAAGCATTACATGGGCTTGCTCCTACCTATCTTTCGGATTTGGTCCTGCCGTACATACCTACACGTACGCTACGGTTACAAGACGCAGGCCTCCTTATTGTCCCTAGAATCTCGAAGCAAACAGCTGGAGGCAGGGCTTTCTCCTATAGAGCTCCATTTTTATGGAATGGTCTGCCTATCCATATGAGAGACGCAGACACGGTCTCGACCTTTAAGTCTTTATTGAAGACTCATGTCTTGGATTTAGTACTGTAGATATGTGGTTGTGGTGGAGTAGGGGCCTGAGGGCACACAGTGTGTTGTGAAATCTGTGAATGTATTGTAATGTTTTAAAATGGTATAAATGGCCTTTATTTTGCTGGACCCCAGGACGAGTAGCTGCTCCCAAGGCAACAGCTAATGGGGATCCATAGTAAATACAAATACAAATACAAATCTCTTCAGTAGGTCCTATGATTGAGTGGAGTCTGGCCCAGGGGTGTGAAGATGACACTTGTGCGACGAACCAGCCCTTGCTGTCTCTGCCTGGCCGGTTCCCCTCTCTCCACTGAGGTTTTCTGCCTCTAACCCTATTACGGGGGCTGAGTCACTGGCTTACTGGTGCTCTTCCATGCTGTCTCTAGGAGGGGAGCGTCACTTGAGTGGGTTGAGTCACTGACGTGATCTTCCTGTCTGGGTTGGCGCCTCCCTCGGGTTTGTGTCGTGGAGAAGATCTTTGTGGGCTATACTTGGCCTTGTCTCAGGGTAGTAAGTTGGTGGTTTGAAGATATCCCTCTTGTGGTGTGGGGGCTGTGCTTTGGCAAAGTGGGTGGGGATATATCCTGCCTGGTTGGCCCTGTCCGGGGGTATCGTCGGACGGGGCCACCGTGTCTCCCGACCCCTCCTGTCTCAGCCTCCAGTATTTATGCTGCAATAGTTTATGTCTCGGGGGGCTAGGATCAGTCTGTTATATCTGGAGTATTTCTCCTGTCTTATTCGTTGTCCTGTGTGAATTTAAGTATGCTCCCTCTAACTCTCTTTCTTTCTTTCTCTCTTTTCTCTCTTTTCTCTCTTCTCTCTGAGGATCTGAGCCCTAGGACTATGCCTCAGGACCACCTGGCCTGATGACTCCTTGCTGTCCCCAGTCCACCTGATGTCCCCAGTCCACCTGCTGCTTCTCCAGTTTCAACTGTTCTGCCTGCAGCTATGGAACCCTGAGCTGTTCACCGGTTGTGTTACCTTGTTCCCCACCTGCTGTTTTGTATTCTCTCTCTACCGCAGTTGCTGTCTCTAACTCTGAATGATTGGCTATGAAAAGCCAACTGACATTTACTCCTGAGGTGCTGACTTGTTGCACCCTCTACAAGCACTGTGATTATTATTATTTGACCCTGCTGGTCATCTATGAACGTTTGAACATCTTGGCCATGTACTGTTATAATCTCCATCCAGCACAGCCAGAAGAGGACTGGCCACCCCTCAGAGCCTAGTTCCTCTCTAATTTTCTTCCAGGTTTATGCTTTGCTAGGGAGTTTTTCCTAGCCACCGTGCTTCGACATCTGCATTGCTTGCTGTTTGCGGTTTTAGACGGCTGATGTAAAAAGGGCTTTATAAATACATTTGATTGATGTCTCTGCTAGGCTGTTCAGCTTATTGCGTTATTGTCAGTTAGTTTCCCAATCCTTCTTCCTCTTATTGCTATCATGTGTTAGCAGAAGTAAGACTGGAACATAGCATCAACAGGAACTCTTAGTTCCCTTTATCCATCTGTTAAGGGCTTTGTATGACTTTGTACAGATGCCTCTTCATGCACGTGCAATGTGTCTACCACTGATCCTTAATCTCAATTTAAAGCAAAACATCAAGCATTGTACTTTTGTAATTACAAGTGTTCCTATAATTTACAGATATTATAAAATTCCTTACACTCACTAAACACAAATGCTTTGTTTGTAAATGATGTCTGAGTGATGGAATGTGCCCCTGGCTATCTGTAAATAAAATAAAAAAATAATAAATGGTGCCATTGTAACGGGTTTCTTCTTCCTCCTCTGAGGAGGAGTAGTAGGAAGGATCGGAGGACCAAAATGCAGCGTGGTACGTATCCATAATGTGATTTCATGGAAAATGAATACAAAATACAAAAAGAACAAGAGAATCAAAATGAAAACCGAAACAGTCCCGAATGGTGCAAACACTGAAACGGAAAAATAATCACCCACAACTCAACGGTGAAACCAGGCTACCTAAGTATGGTTCTCAATCAGGGACAACGATTGACAGCTGCCTCTGATTGAGAACCATACCAGGCCAAACACAGAAATCCCCCAAAGGTGCGAACTTCGGCCGCAAAACCTATAGGGGAGGGTCTGCGTGGGCGTCTGTCCGCGGTGGCGGCGCGGGACGTGGACCCCACTCCACCATAGTCTTTGTCCGCCTCTTAACCTGCCTCCGTGGCCTCGCCGCCGACCTCGGACTTGGGACCCTAGCCACAGGTCCCGAATGGACGGGAGATTCCGGCAGCACCGGACAGGCGGGAGACTCCGGCAGCTCCTGACTGACCGGCGGCTCTGCAGCTCCTGACTGACCGGTGCTGCCGGAAACTCCCGTCCATTCGGGACTGTTTCGGTCAGGAGCTGCCAGAGCCGCCGGTCAGTCAGGAGCTGCCAGAGCAGTCCGTCACTCTGGAGCTGCCAGAATCGCCCGTCACTCCGGAGCTGCCGGAGTCTCCCGCCTGTCCGGTGCTGCCGGAATCTCCCGTCACTCCATCTCCCGTCACTCCGGAGCTGCCGGAATCGCCCGTCACTCCGGAGCTGCCGGAGTCTCCCGCCTGTCCGGTGCTGCCGGAATCTCCCGTCACTCCGGAGCTGCCAGAATCGCCCGTCCATTTGGGACTGTTTCGGTTTTCATTTTGATTCTCTTGTTATTTTGTATTCAGCCTCATTAAATTATATTATGGATACATACCACGCTGCATTTTGGTCCTCCGATCCTTCCTACTACTCCTCCTCGTTAGAGGAAGACAACCATTACAGCCATATGTTTCGCTTAATATAAGGAATTTGAAATTATTTTTACTTTTGAAACTTAAGTACATTTGAGCAATTCCATTTGCTTTTGATACTTAAGTATATTGAAAACCAAAGACTTTTACTCAAGTAGTATTTTACTGGGTGACTTTCACTTTTACTTGAGTAATTTTCTGTTAAGGTATCTTTATTTTTACTTAAGTATGACAATTTAGTACTTTTTCCACCACTGAGTATTTACATACCCAGCTTGGGACAGACCTACAGGAATTTTTGTTGGTTATGTTGTCGTAATTCTGCCTAGGGGGGCATATGGGGGAGGGAATTCTGTTTCCTCCAGGTAGGTTTTTTGTTCCCCTGTGTGCTGAGGGTGTCAGGTTCTTGTCCAGTTTTGGCATTTAGGTCACCACAGACTAGTACATGTACCTGGGCCTGGAAATGTCCCTGGGCCTGGAAATGATTGTCTTCCCCCTCCAGGATGGAGAAGCTGTCTTCATTAAAGTATGGGGATTCTTGTGGGGGGATATAGGGAGTACACAGGAGGACATTTTTCTCTGTTGAGATAATTTCCTTTTTAATTTCTAGCCAAATGTTCCTATTTTGATGAATTTAACAGAGTGAGTTTGGTCTGCTCTATACCAAATTAGCATACCTCTTGAGTCCCTTCCCTGTTTTACACCTGGTAGTTTGGTGGATGGGACTACCAGTTCTCTGTAACTTAGAGGGCAACCAGTGGATCCCTCTTCTCTATACCATGTTTTTTGTAGGATGACAATGTCTGTATTTCTGATTTCTTTGGTGAAGTCCAGATTCCTGCTCTTTAGGCCAAAGGCAGATGACCTCAGGCCTCGGATATTCTAGGATGAAATAGTGAAGGCTTTGTGTTCCATAATGTGTCCAATGTTGTTAGCCGTGTGGTTTGTAGCCATGTGGTTACACATCTCTCTCTCTCTATCTCGCTCTCCCTCTCACTGTCTGTTAGTTCAGAAACCAACCTTTTCGATATACTGTTGCCAAAAGGAGGATGAGAGTACTGATAGTCACTATAAGTAAACATCCTTTACACTTTGCCTCTCTCTCTTTTCCTTCTTTCTACTGTACCTACACACTTTCTCTATATTCAAATATTACTCATGTAGATACTGTATGTGTGTTGGTCTCATGACAACTATAATCTTCTTCTTCGTCTTAGTCTTCTTGTTTGATATAATGGCGGTGTGCAAACCAATGTTAAAGGTGGATGTCGCCACCTACTGTTCAGAAGTGTGTGGTCAATCATGATTTACAACATTAGCTCCACATTTCTAAATCCTACTACATAACTCAGTACTTCTGGGAAAATAAAAAAGAGCCTTCAAGTAGATCCTCCCTCAACCCCAAATCCCTTCCAAACACCCCGAACCCTGTCCAACCCAACACTAACCTTTGACCTCACAGAACAGCTCAATATGATTGGTTGGGTAGATCCAGTCAACAAAGCTGTGTGATTCACACAAACACACCCCACGCCCGTCTGAGGAGAGGAGTCAGTAGGGTGAGTCTGGAAAGGTGTGGTGACTGTGCCTTCTTAAATCCACCCCCTTTGTTGTTTTGTTGATGTGACGTGAGATTGTTTCTGTTATTATTGAGACGTCAAGAAGATCTCTGTGCCTTATTGTGCCTCTAATCTATTATTAGAAATTAGAATCTTTCTCAGTGACACAATAACTATTGTGGTTGGAGGATCAAGACAGAAACAGATAGTGATTCCTGTGGCGTTCTGTATAAGACACGCAGCTTCAGAGAGCTTGTGTTGTTACTCTGTCAGCCTTCCTTCCCCTATCTTTTGGATGTTGTGTAAATGTGTTTGACCCCCAGCCCCTTTCCGCCTGGTCTGATTAGAGGGAGGGAGTTTGATGGTTCGAGGCGAGCACTCTGCTCATACGAGGCCTCGCTGAGTCTCTTTCTCTGCATTATGTCATAATGGAGCCCTGGAATAGTATCTTCTGCTGCTGCGTGGAGAAATACAGAGCGAACTTTGAACTCTATTGGTCAGCTGCCTGGAGATAAGGAAGGTAGTGGGGAGCGGGTTTAGAGAGGCCGCCACACGACAAGCAGGACAACAAGCGACACGTCAGCAGGAGACACAATTCAGTACCACACTGGAGGACCGACAGGAGAACTGGCAGGTGTACTGGCTTTTAATGTGTTCTCTGATGTGCGCCAATAACCCCTATACAGGAGAATACATGGTATACACCACTTGGGAACACATCGAAGATCTTGAGAGGAGGGATATAAAGAAAAGTCCTAAAGGAGGGATCAGTGTTCCCTGGTACAGGTAAGTGGCTTTTGTGGTTCTCCAGACCACAGAAGAGCAGAGCAGAGACAGTCAGACATGCAGGTGAGGCCAGGCAGACAGTCAGACATGCAGGCTAGGCTCTGGAATGTCTTTCAGCAGGCCAAATAAAGACATCACAGCAGTGCTATTCAAAGTCTGGGTCTGCAGTGCTGTTGCCAAAATAAAATACAAATTAAGAGTACAGGTCATTGTATGGGACAATATAATAACGTTTTTGAGAAAGAGATTTAGATAAATGTATTTATTGGTTTCTTTTCATTTTGATAAGAGATGAAAATGTAATGAATTGAAAGTTATTTGTTGATTTAAAAATCGAAATGTACTTATTTTAAAGTTGTGTCATTGTATTTGGGGTGGGGTTATAAGAAATTATTGCGAGAAAATAAAATGGAGTCCCCAGAAATTCTGGCGGAAGAAATGGGGTCCCCGTTGCAAAACTTTGAATACCTCTGAGTGAGAATAGTAGATAGTGGGAGAAAGAAAAAGAGAGGGCGGGTTATACACAGAATCATTTCAGCTTAAGGAGAGAGGGGGCTGACTCTGATTGGCTCCATGGGTAACTAACACTCCTGCCCCAAAGGCAGGGGAAGGGGAGAGTGAGAGAGAGAGAGCTACGGGCCTCAGTGTGCCATGCAGTCGCTAACCTATGTGAGAATGAGCCCTGAAGTGTGTGCTGTGTTGTTGTGTTGCCTCACCGGGACTTGAGATTGACAGGGATGGATTTGCTCCTTGATTCAGGCTAACGTTTGATGGATTCTACGCTCTCATCTGCCCTGAAGCCAAACCCTACAGGAACAACCCCACAGTCCCGGATCTGAGAACAGGAGTGGGACACACACCCCAAACGGAGCTTGGAGCCCGTTGTCATGGCGATGACGGCCCTGTTCAGGGGCAAGTGGGGTCAAAAGTCACAGGAGCCCCCTGAGAAGCGGCCCGCAACGCCGGTGCACTCCAGAAATCACGAGGAGGATGAGGAGGATGACAGGGTCATCGCTCCCATCCGCAGGAACTCCCGTTTCTACCGTTCCATGAGGAAGAAGAGGCTGGCCACATCAGAACAACATGAAAGTAAGAATAGAATACACCCCTCTTCCCTTCCGCTCAGAATTTCACCAAGTGTCTGTATCTTTTGTATGCTGCAGTGGAGAGTCATTAAGTTTGAGAATACAATAACTAATTCAGTTTGAAAATACCTGGGATTTAGGTAGCATGGAATGCTGATAATCTTTGTCTACAGCACTTTTAGGAAAGTTCTGAAGTTTGTCTCCATCTAATTTCATGGAAGGCCCTAATTCTAGAGTTTAAAGCTGAGCTGGTTGGTTAACTGGATCTCTTTAGCAGTGGTGGAAAAATTACTTTTCATACATTGAGGAAAGATGCCTTAATGGAAAATGACTCAAATAAAGTGAAAGCCACCCAGTAAAATACTACTTGAGTGAAAGTCTGAAAGTGTTTTGTTTTAAATATACTTAAGTATCAAAAATGAAATTAATTGCTAAAATACACTACATGACCAAAAATATGTGGACACCTGCTCATGGAACATCTCATTCCAAAATCATGGGCATTAATATGGAGTTGGTCCCTCCTTTGCTGCTATAACAGCCTCCACTCACCTGTGAAGGCTTTCCCCTAGATGTTGAAACATTTCTGTGGGGACTTGTCTCCATTCAGCCACAACTGATGTTGAGCGATTGGGCCTGACTCTTAGTCTGCATTCCAATTCATCACAAAGGTGTTTGATGGAGTTGAGGTCAGGGCTCTGTGCAGGCCAGTCAAGTTCCTCAACACCGATTGGCATTGCGCATGGTGATCTTAGGCTTGAGTGCAGCTGCTCGGCTATGGAAACCCACTTCATGAAGCTCCCGACGAACAGTTCTTGTGCTTACGTTGCTTCCAGAGTCAGTTTGGAACAGTAGTGAGTGTTGCAACCGGGGACAGATGATTTTTATGCACTATGCGGTTCAGCACTCGGCAGTACCATTCTGTGAGCTTGTGTGGCCTACCACTTTGCGGGAGAGCCGTTGTTGCTCCTACACGTTTCCACTTCACAATAACAGGACTGGGGCAGCTCTAGCAGGGCATACATTTGATGAACTGACTTGTTGGAAAGGTGGCATCATATGACGGTGCCACGTTGAAAGTCACTGAGCTCTTCAGTAAGGCCATTCAACTGCACATGTTTGTCTATGGAGATTGCATGGCTGTTTGCTCGATTTTATACACCAGTCAGCAACGGTGTGGCTTAAATAGCCGAATACACTAATTTGAAGGGGTATCCACATACTTTTGTGTACATGTAGTGTATACTGAAACATCAACAGTAATAGGTTCAATAATTTCTAATTCCTTATATTAAAGGAATACTTAGAGGTTCTGGCAATGAAACCCGGTTTCTACTTCCCCAGAGTCAAATGAACTCCTGGATACCATTTTTATGTCTCTTCATCCAGTATGAAGGAAGTTAGAGGTATTCGCGAGCCAATACAAACTGGTGTTAGAGCAATGACTGGAAGTCTATGATATTTTCTACAGTAGCATGCTAGCAGTTACCATAGACTTCCAGTCATTGCGATATATAGATACCATAGACTTCTAGTCATTGCGATATATAGATACCATAGACTTCCAGTCATTGCGATATATAGATACCATAGACTTCCAGTCATTGCGATATATAGATACCATAGACTTCCAGTCAATGTGCTAATGCTAAACTCAGCAAAAAAAGGAACGTTCTCTCACTGTCAACTGTGTTTATTTTCAGCAAACTTAACATGTGTAAATATTTGTAAGAACCTAACAAGATTCAACAACTGAGACATAATAGTGAACAAGTTCCACAGACACGTGACTAACAGAAATTGAATAATGTGTCCGTGAACAAAGGTGTTGGTCAAAATCAAAGGTAACAGTCGGTATCTGGTGTGGCCACCAGCTGCATTAAGTACTGCAGGGCATCTCCTTCTCATGGACTGCACCAGATTTGCCAGTTCTTGCTGTCAGATGTTACCACACTCTTCCACCAAAGCACCTGCAAGTTCCAGGACATTTGCAAGTCATCACCCTCTGATCCAACAGGTCAATGGGATTGAGATCCGGGCTCTTCGCTGGCAATGGCAGAACACTGGCAATCCTATCTTGCAGGAAATCACACACAGAACAAGCAGTATGGCTGGTGGCATTGTCATACTGGAGGGTCATGTAAGGATGAGCCTGCAGGAAGGGTACTACATGAGGGAGGAGGATGTCTTTCCTGTAATGCGCGTTGAGATTGCCTGCAATGACAACAAGCTCAGTCTGATGACGCTGTGACACACCGCCCCCAGACCATGACGGACCCTCCACCTCCAAATCGATCCGACTCCAGAGTACAGGTCTCAGTGTAAATGCGAATCCGACCATCACCCATGGTGAGACAAAACCGCGACTCGTCAGTGAAGACCATTTTTTGCCAGTCCTGTCTGGTCCAGCGACGATGGGTTTGTGCCCATAGGCGACATTGTTGTCGGTGATGTCTGGTGTCACACCTGCCTTACAACAGGCCTACAAGCCCTCAGTCCAGCCTCTCTCAGCCTATTGCGGACAGTCTGAGCACTGATGGAGGGATTGTGCGTTCCTGGTGTAACTAGGGCAGTTGTTGTTGCCAACCTTTACCTGTCCCGCAGGTGTGATGTTCGGATGTACCAATCCTGTGCAGGAGATGTTACATGTGTCCTCGCAGTGGCAGACCAATCAGCTGTCTGTCCTGTCTCCCTCTAGCGCTGTCTTAGATGTCTCACAGTATGGACATTGCAATGTATTGCCCTGGCCACATCCGCAGTCCTCATGCCTCCTTGCAGCTTGCCTAAGGCACGTACACGCAGATGAGCAGGGACCCTGGGCATATTTCTTTTGGTGTTTTTCAGAGTCTGTACAAAGGCCTCTTTAGTGTCCTAAGTTTTCATAACTGTGACCTTAATTGCCTACCGTCTGTAAGCTGTTAGTGTCTTAATGACTGTTCCACAGGTGCATGTTCATTAATTGTTCATGGTTCATTGGACAAGCATGGGAAACAGTGTTTAAACCCTTTACAATGAAGATCTGTGAAGTTATTTGGATTTTTATGAATTATTTTTGAAAGACAGGGTCCTGAAAAAGGGACGTTTGTTAGCAACCCCCCTCAAACTGCACACAGATACAAAAATTGTATCCACGAATTCATCTGACTCTGGGGAAGTAGATAAAGGGCATTTCCAAAATCCTGAAGTATCACTTTAAGCAAACCAGATGGCATGATTTTTTAAATGTACAGATAACCAGGGGCGCAAACACACAGACATCATTTACAAACTAAGCATTTGTGTTTAATGAGTCTGCCAGATCAGAGGCAGTAAGGAGGACCAGAGATGTTCTCTTGAGAACTGTGTGAATTGGAAAATATTCCTATCCTGCTAAGCAATCTAAATGTAAGGAGTACTTTTGGGTGTCAGGGAAAATGTATGGAGTAAAAAGTACCTTATTTTCTTTAGGAATGTGGTGAAGTTAAAGTTGTCATAAATAGAAATAGTTGTTATTCTTTGGTGTTCCATAGACCACAGAACAGGAGTGGTTGTATTGTTCTACAGAGAACACAGGCTTGATGGTAGGCCGGTCCTGAGAGCTAATGAAACCAGAGGAACCGGTTCCAATGTTTTAAAATATGTGTGATGCCTGTTCTTCTAGCCACCCACCTTTAAGCTTCATATAGCCTGAGGCTGGAGAGGAGAGCTACCACCACTGAAATACACCTTTCCCACTGGGCAAAAAATGGTTGAATCAACGTTGTTTTCACGTAATTACAATTTGATGACATTGAATCAACTTGGAAAACTGCTTGTATTTGCAAAAAGTCATCAACAAGGGGATTTCCTTTTCTATTAACTTAAATTCAATAACAGGGTGACCTTTTTTTTGTTGATTTCACATTGAATTCAAGTTAAATTCACATTAGTTGACAACTCAACCAAGTGAAAATCAAAACTAGACGTGGAACTGACGTCTGTGCCCAGTGGGTTGTTAACATTTAGTACATACCATAATATATTGCTATTGACAACAAAGTATTCAGATACATGATGTGTAGGCCAATGGACAATGAACAGTGTGACTACACTAGTGCATTCTACGGCAGTATTGTATGAACAGTGTGACTACACTAGGGCATTCTATGGCAGTATTGTATGAACAGTGTGACTACACTAGGGCATTCTATGGCAGTATTGTATGAACAGTGTGACTACACTAGGGCATTCTATGGCAGTATTGTATGAACAGTGTGACTACACTAGGGCATTCTATGGCAGTATTGTATGAACAGTGTGACTACACTAGGGCATTCTATGGCAGTATTGTATGCTGTTTTTATTTCAACCATCCCCCTATTTTTGTTTATTACCCCAAATAAAGGTGACACCTGTACATGGTGCAGGTTTCCAGGAATAGACACAGGCCGCTAATTTCTCTAGGACTCTTTCCTGGTCCCTGGTAGACTTTGCCCAGCCTGTGGGATAGGCTTTTAGGGTGTGAGGGAAATTGCTTTATTTATGACCAGTTAGGTCAGGAGAGTCAGGTGCCCTAGTTAAACAAGAGTACGTTGTAAAACTGTTCATAAAACATATGGGACATTCTAAAATAGGATGAGAAGAGGTGCTACTCTTAGATGACGTAAGCATCAAAAACTGTAACCGTTGATCTTTCATTCTTGAAGGATTTGAGTCCTTTGAGATGAAGTCAAACCATTATTCAACCTCTAGTCAAAGCTGGTTACGATTTTCCCTTTGGGGAAAACCTTATCTTATCTCTGTCCAAGTGCTCTTTCTTATTATGGGAGTTGTATAACAATTGTTGTTGAACTTTTTCATTCCCCATACGCTCTCAAAACAATCTTGAATCTACAGGAATGATGTACAGTATTGGCTGGATGAGTTTAGAAAGCTAGGTTGATGTTTGTGTAAGCGACCTACATGTTGGTTAGTAAGGAGTTTGTTGTGGACGTTCTTACAGTACTGGGACAGCTGCACTTTTAGTGCCAGATTGTGGATGTGTTTTTTTCTGTATGTTGCTATGAACAAGTGCTGTGGGTGCCCTTGTATGGAACTGGACTGGCTGTTCCATGGCTACTGAGGTGTAAGGGAATGGAATGGCTGTGTTTCCTAGCCACTGAGATGTGTGGGACTTGACTGTCTGTTTCGTAGCTACTGAGGTGTGTGTGGGACTGGACTGGCTGTTTTGTGGTAGGTTCTAATTATCAGAGTAAGAACTCAATGGACACGATGAAAGCTCAAACCAAGTTTATTCTTCCCAAAGGATCGAACAGCTGGACAGAAAACGACATATTCACACAAGCACTGATATTGAACCTTTTCTCCTATGCGGAGTCTCCTCCTACACATCTGAACAGCCAATGCATATCTGTTGCTAGACATAGGATCCCTGATGGCTAATAACAACATATCCTGACATAATGTAAATGTTATACATTACCCTCTCTCCCTCAGTGACATGAATAAGTATATTTCATATTCTCAGAACCCAACAGTAGCTACTGAAGTCTGTGTGTGTGGGACTGGACTGGCTGTTTCCTAGCTACTGAGGTGTGTGTGTGTGTGTGGGACTAGACTGGCTGTTTCCTAGCTACTGAGGTGTGTGTGGGACTGGCTGTTTCCTAGCTACTGAGGTGTGTGTGGGACTGGCTGTTTTCTAGCTACTGAGGTGTGTGTGTGTGTGGGGGACTGGACTGGCTGTTTCCTAGCTACTGAGGTGTGTGGGGGACTGGACTGGCTGTTTCCTAGCTACTGAGGTGTGTGTGGGACTGGACTGGCTGTTTCATAGCTACTGAGGTGTGTGTGTGTGGGACTGGACTGGCTGTTTCCTAGATACTTAGGTGTGGGACTGGACTGGCTGTTTCATAGCTACTGAGGTGTGTGTGTGTTTTTCGGGACTGGACGGCTGTTTCCTAGCTACTGAGGTGTGTGTGTGTGTGTGTTGTGACGGCCCTGAATTTTTCTGAACCGTCTCAGTGCTTCTCCTTCCAATAGGGCGCTTCCTCTTCAATTCCCAATTAAATAGTGCTTCTCCTTCCAATAGGGCGCTTTCCATTTAATTCCCAATTAAATTGCCAGCATCAGCTGCGCAAAAAGGAGGTTGTGATGGAGATGTGAATGAGGATGTGTTCAACGCTCAGTTCCGAAGCGTCTCTATTCCGTTTGTGTTGTTGCCGTTATAAGTGTGTTTTGTAGCCCAATAGAGTTTACCCAGGATCGGACCCACTCTTTGCGTCCGTGGACTACACTTCTTCGTGGCCTTTCTCCGCTGGAGATCTGTTGGCGGATTGGATTGTCTGACTGACTACAACCTTTTTGTATAGGGTATTTAATTTGTTTTGATGTGATGTATACGGTGATGATTTATGTAGTTAGTTGTAGTTGAGGACTTAGTAAGAGTTGATACGCTTTAAGTTCTGTGGTAAAATAATTGTTTGTATGATTTAATACTGGGTTTACGCCACACTTGAATGAACGGACGAACATTGCGTGACAAAGGTCACTTGCGTTCCCTGAACTCCTTTACCGGGCTGGACTCTTTAGGCCCGAGGTACGGGACATTTCTGGAGGAACCAGAACTCATTGTGATATTATTATATGTGTGTGTAATCATTGATGTTGCTAATACAACCCACGCAAAAGAATATAGTTGTTTTTGAAGTTCTTTCCAATGTTTTAAGGGTTTATGAAAAGTTTATTTCCATCCTGACTTTTACACGTCCTTTGTATTGGTGTAGACTTGACGGACCAGATGGGACTCATTCCCTCCCAAACCAAAAGGAGAAACTAATGTTTTCTCTGGTAGGAACAACCTACCTGGCACCCCTATAAATAATAACCTCAAGTCAAAACCGTTAGTGTGTGTGTGTGTGTGTGTGACTGGACTGGCTGTTTCCTAGCTACTGGTGTGTGTGTGTGTGTGTGGGGGGGACAGGGCTGGCTGGCTGTTTCCTAGCTACTGAGGTGTGTGTGTGGGACTGGCTGTTTCATAGCTACTGAGGTGTGTGTGTGTGTGTGTGTGTGGGGGGGGACAGGGCTGGCTGTTTCCTAGCTACTGAGGTGTGTGTGGGACAGGGCTGGCTGTTTCCTAGCTACTGAGGTGTGTGGGACAGGGCTGGCTGTTTCCTAGCTACTGAGGTGTGTGGGACTGGACTGGCTGTTTCATAAGCTACTGAGGTGTGTGTGTGGGACTGGCTGTTTCATAGCTACTGAGGTGTAGGTGTGTGGGACTGGACTGGCTGTTTCATAGCTACTGAGGTGTAGGTGTGTGGGACTGGACTGGCTGTTTCATAGCTACTGAGGTGTGTGTGTGTGTGTCGGACTGGCTGTTTCATAGCTACTGAGGTGTGTGTGTGTGGGACTGGCTGTTTCATAGCTACTGAGGTGTATGTGTGTGTGTGTGTGGGACAGGGCTGGCTGTTTCCTAGCTACTGAGGTGTGTGGGACTGGACTGGCTGTATCATAGCTACTGAGGTGTGTGTGTGGGACTGGCTGTTTCATAGCTACTGAGGTGTGTGTGTGTGTGTGTGTGTGTGTGGGACTGGACTGGCTGTTTCATAGCTACTGAGGTGTGTGTGTCTGGCTGTTTCATAGCTACTGAGGTGTGTGTGTGTGTGTGGGACTGGCTGTTTCATAGCTACTGAGGTGTGTGTGGGGGACTGGCTGTTTCATAGCTACTGATGTGTGTGTGTGTGGGGGGGACTGGCTGTTTCATAGCTACTGAGGTGTGTGTGTGTGTGGGACTGGACTGGCTGTTTCATAGCTACTGAGGTGTGTGTGTGTGTGGGACTGGCTGTTTCATAGCTACTGAGGTGTGTGTGTGTGTGTGGGACTGGCTGTTTCATAGCTACTGAGGTGTGTGTGTGTGTGTGTGTGACTGGCTGTTTCATAGCTACTGAGGTGTGTGTGTGTGACTGGCTGTTTCATAGCTACTGAGGTGTGTGTGTGTGACTGGCTGTTTCATAGCTACTGAGGTGTGTGTGTGTGACTGGCTGTTTCATAGCTACTGAGGTGTGTGTGTGTGACTGGCTGTTTCATAGCTACTGAGGTTGTGTGTGTGTGTGACTGGCTGTTTCATAGCTACTGAGGTGTGTGTGGGACTGGCTGTTTCCTAGCTACTGAGGTGTGTGGGACTGGACTGGCTGTTTCATAAGCTACTGAGGTGTGTGTGTGGGACTGGCTGTTTCATAGCTACTGAGGTGTAGGTGTGTGGGACTGGACTGGCTGTTTCATAGCTACTGAGGTGTAGGTGTGTGGGACTGGACTGGCTGTTTCATAGCTACTGAGGTGTGTGTGTGTGTGTGTGTGTCGGACTGGCTGTTTCATAGCTACTGAGGTGTGTGGGACTGGACTGGCTGTTTCATAGCTACTGAGGTGTGTGTGTGTGTGGGACTGGCTGTTTCATAGCTACTGAGGTGTGTGTGTGTGTGTGTGGGACAGGGCTGGCTGTTTCCTAGCTACTGAGGTGTGTGGGACTGGACTGGCTGTATCATAGCTACTGAGGTGTGTGTGTGGGACTGGCTGTTTCATAGCTACTGAGGTGTGTGTGTGTGTGGGACTGGACTGGCTGTTTCATAGCTACTGAGGTGTGTGTGTCTGGCTGTTTCATAGCTACTGAGGTGTGTGTGTGTGTGTGTGTGTGGGACTGGCTGTTTCATAGCTACTGAGGTGTGTGTGGGGGACTGGCTGTTTCATAGCTACTGATGTGTGTGTGTGTGGGGGGGACTGGCTGTTTCATAGCTACTGAGGTGTGTGTGTGTGTGGGACTGGACTGGCTGTTTCATAGCTACTGAGGTGTGTGTGTGTGTGGGACTGGCTGTTTCATAGCTACTGAGGTGTGTGTGTGTGGGACTGGCTGTTTCATAGCTACTGAGGTGTGTGTGTGTGTGTGTGTGACTGGCTGTTTCATAGCTACTGAGGTGTGTGTGTGTGACTGGCTGTTTCATAGCTACTGAGGTTGTGTGTGTGTGTGTGACTGGCTGTTTCATAGCTACTGAGGTGTGTGTGTGTGTGTGGGACTGGCTGTTTCATAGCTACTGAGGTGTGTGTGTGTGGGACTGGCTGTTTCATAGCTACTGAGGTGTGTGTATGACTGGCTGTTTCATAGCTACTGAGGTGTGTGTATGACTGGCTGTTTCATAGCTACTGAGGTGTGTGTGTGTGACTGGCTGTTTCATAGCTACTGAGGTGTGTGTATGACTGGCTGTTTCATAGCTACTGAGGTGTGTGTGTGTGTGACTGGCTGTTTCATAGCTACTGAGGTGTGTGTGTGTGTGTGGGACTGGCTGTTTCATAGCTACTGAGGTGTGTGTGTGTGTGTGGGACTGGCTGTTTCATAGCTACTGAGGTGTGTGTGTGTGTGTGTGTGTGGGACTGGCTGTTTCATAGTTACTGAGGTGTGTGTGTGGGACTGGCTATTTCATAGTTACTGAGGTGTGTGTGTGTGGGACTGGCTGTTTCATAGTTACTGAGGTGTGGGACTGGCTGTTTCATAGCTACTGAGGTGTGGGACTGGCTGTTTCATAGCTACTGAGGTGTGGGACTGGCTGTTTCATAGCTACTGAGGTGTGGGACTGGCTGTTTCATAGCTACTGAGGTGTGGGACTGGCTGTTTCATAGCTACTGAGGTGCTACTCATAGCTACTGAGGTGTGGGACTGGCTGTTTCATAGCTACTGAGGTGTGGGACTGGCTGTTTCATAACTACTGAGGTTTGGGACTGGCTTTCATAGCTACTGAGGTGTGGGACTGGCTGTTTCATAGCTACTGAGGTGTGGGACTGGCTGTTTCATAACTACTGAGGTTTGGGACTGGCTTTCATAGCTACTGAGGTGTGGGACTGGCTGTTTCATAACTACTGAGGTTTGGGACTGGCTTTCATAGCTACTGAGGTGTGGGACTGGCTGTTTCATAGCTACTGAGGTGTGGGACTGGCTGTTTCATAGCTACTGAGGTGTGGGACTGGCTGTTTCATAGCTACTGAGGTGTGGGACTGGCTGTTTCATAGCTACTGAGGTGTGGGACTGGCTGTTTCATAGCTACTGAGGTGCTACTCATAGCTACTGAGGTGTGGGACTGGCTGTTTCATAGCTACTGAGGTGTGGGACTGGCTGTTTCATAGCTACTGAGGTGTGGGACTGGCTGTTTCATAGCTACTGAGGTGTGGGGCTGGCTGTTTCATAGCTACTGAGGTGTGGGGCTGGCTGTTTCATAGCTACTGAGGTGTGGGGCTGGCTGTTTCATAGCTACTGAGGTGTGGGGCTGGCTGTTTCATAGCTACTGAGGTGTGGGGCTGGCTGTTTCATAGCTACTGAGGTGTGGGGCTGGCTGTTTCATAGCTACTGAGGTGTGGGACTGGCTGTTTCATAGCTACTGAGGTGTGTGTGGGACTGGCTGTTTCATAGCTACTGAGGTGTGTGTGGGACTGGCTGTTTCATAGCTACTGAGGTGTGTGTGTGTGTGGGACTGGCTGTTTCATAGCTACTGAGGTGTGTGTGTGTGTGTGTGTGTGTGTGGGGGACTGGCTGTTTCATAGCTACTGAGGTGTGTGTGTGTGTGTGTGTGTGGGACTGGCTGTCTCATAGCTGCTGAGGTGTGGGACTGGCTGTCTCATAGCTGCTGAGGTGTGGGACTGGCTGTTTCATAGCTGCTGAGGTGTGGGACTGGCTGTCTCATAGCTGCTGAGGTGTGGGACTGGCTGTTTCATAGCTGCTGAGGTGTGGGACTGGCTGTCTCATAGCTGCTGAGGTGTGGGACTGGCTGTCTCATAGCTGCTGAGGTGTGGGACTGGCTGTTTCATAGCTGCTGAGGTGTGGGACTGGCTGTTTCATAGCTGCTGAGGTGTGG
Organism: Oncorhynchus nerka; assembly: GCF_034236695.1. Taxonomy (NCBI): domain Eukaryota; kingdom Metazoa; phylum Chordata; class Actinopteri; order Salmoniformes; family Salmonidae; genus Oncorhynchus; species Oncorhynchus nerka. The sequence continues at coordinate 23,167,498 of NC_088406.1, read as the reverse complement.
GACTGGCTGTTTCATAGCTGCTGAGGTGTGGGACTGGCTGTTTCATAGCTGCTGAGGTGTGGGACTGGCTGTTTCATAGCTGCTGAGGTGTGTGTGTGTGTGTGGGGTACTGTGTGTTTCTTATGTACTGAGGTGAAGATTTACCTGGCGGTAACTATGATGTTGAAATGTCTATTTGCTCTTTTCCATCTGACTGCCAATCCACTGTCTCATCGGTTCAGCCAGGCAATTTATATACTAGATCTACACTGTAAAAATTGTCTAGACTTAAAAAAAAAAAAATTTAGACAAACATTTGGTTTTCAACATTGGAGATTTGTAATTACTGGCTGTCTCTCTGATATTTGCAACTTTGTTTCAATATTGAAATTCGATCTCCAGCTGCTCATTAACTCATTGTTAAGGATATATCCCCCAAAATCACTAGACAATAGATTAAACAATCCCAAACACATCTATTTGTGTTTATTATTCTGTTATTCTGGCTACACTGTTAGGCGTGACTGTGTTAGCCAAAGTTGGCTAGCTAGCAAGCAAGGGATAAGAACGTTACCAACCATCATGGCAAAGTAACATTTTAGAATGAACGACTGGGTCGCGTCCATAGATTTAGAATAAAAAAAACGTAATGACTGAGTTGCCTCTGGCAACCGATAGAACGAATGACAAGCTGGCTTGTGTACCAATCATTGATTTGTGTCTGGACTATATCTCATGTAAGTATTAAACAGTATGAATAAGTTCATACAGATTTAAATGAAAATATGTCAATCATTGTTTGAATATGTTGGTAACCCGTTGTATAAAAGTGATTATATTGGTTTGGTTACCGGTCCAAGACGAACCCGTGCCAATATATCCTCCAAACACCGGCTTCTTGGGCATATTCACTTAACTAGAACAACATGTGCCTTTGCCCTCTGTGGTCTTAGATCAGCAGAAAAAGGTGGCACTTAACTGATGCATATCATTCATTACTTAATCGGTGGGTGCATAGAACTTCTGTTACAACAATAACCTGGAACATATGGAAGCAATTGACCCCAAATAAGCAGGAGGTCATCTCAGAAAAGGGGATTTTGAATACTAGCTATCCAGATTGCATGGACCAATCTGAGGTCCTTGGATAGTCCCTACCTCATTAAAATGGTTAAAGGAAGGGTTAAGGTTTAGGGTAGGGACATCCCAAGGATCCCGGATAATACTGGATAATCGGATAATCAAGCTCTTTCATGTCAGTGAAGGTTAGATGGATCAAAGAACAGGAGGTACCTTGTCCACTGTGGAGTGTTGAGAAAGTTCAAACTGTATGCCCATTGGCCAGAATCTTACAACGCTATCCCATCTCCCTACTCGATTTATCTGATTCCCTTAATCCTTTAAGTGTTGACATTGATAGTCTGCCAAGCGTATACTCTTCTGAGGAGTTCTTGGTTATTATTATGGTCTGTCTGAGTCAGCAACCAGGAAGTAGAGGATTCAGCTAGCTAAGGATGAGTTTCCTGACCAAAAATGCTGCCACCCCCAAAGTCCAATGTGTTTGTGACCTCCTGTACCACATTCAAAATATAATATTGTCCTTTGTTTTAGTTGTATAGACAATAGTTGACATCTCAATGTCTCTTTTGTTAAATTGGATTCACACAGCTGTTTATCAAGAGCTTATAGCTGACTAAATCAAATTTCACTGTATGAGTGTTCTCGTGAGATAATCACTCACTTAACACACCCACTTGGTGTCAGTTTGCCAGAGGAAAATCTGGTCTGAACGGTGTTAGTCAGTGGTGCAGCAGCTTTTATAGAATCAGAATGGAGCTGCTAGGCAAACAGTGCCATTGAAAAACAATCACTAAGTAGACTAGTTCAGCACTGAGAGGAAAACCCAGTTATTCACGTGTCCCAGTGTACAGTAATCTGCTGAAAACACTCCCTCAATCCAACTCAGGAGGCTCTCCTAGCAACACATTATTCCATCTAAAGGAGGTTTCAAAGTCATGACCACCTGCCAATCAACCCTGTACTCACTGTGTGTGTGTTTTAATATAGAAAATAGAGGTAGAGCTCCTCTATTTTCCTTGTCCTTCACCCACTGTTTCCTCTTTGCTCACACCCCTTTCCCTTAATCCTTAATTATCTTCTCTCTCTTCCTCTTTCAGGCCCTGCAGTCTCTCTGAGGCCTGGCCCAGAGCCCAGCCCAGCCAGCAGGTCAGGCAGCAGCACCCTCAGTGTCCCTGATCTCCAGAAACCTCCCCTATCTCCCCGTGCACGACGGTGAGCCTCGCCATAAGCCAGGCCAGACTGATTCAAACCCAGACACTCACACGCAGACACACACTCAAACTGAGAAGCAACCATTTTATCATTGTCTTTTATGAGCTGCCTTTCCATTGAGTGAGATATGAGCCTAAAGCAAGCTGCACTGCTCTTTATCCCATATATTGTGTCAAGGAAAATCTGTTTTCTGAGTGTTAGTTAAATTCACATTTGAGTCATTTAGCAGATGCTCTTATTTAGAGCGACTTAAAGTAGTGAGTGCATACATTTTCATACTTTTTTGTTACTGTAATACAGTTAGTTATATTTGCCTCATCTTCAAGTAGAGATCTCTTTTACTTATTGTTATTGCAGCTGCTTATTACTGTGTGCCTGTTGTATGTAGAATGCCAACATCTCCACGTACACTCCATTCTGGAACTGTGTTGCCAAGCAACGGGGAGCCCAGGAGCCCACACATACTTTCTAGCGGGGCTTCTTCCCCTCTTTGGATGAGGAGCGGAGGAGGAGAAGGAGGGAGGAGGAGCGCAGATACTTCTCCAGCTAGCGGTCAGTGTGGAGGGGGCTCCACTTCCTCCTCCTCTGTTTCTAGCGCTCTGTTGTATCGGACACATGGCATGCACGCACACACTGAAGACATGGAGAGCCTCTCAGAACGCACCGCCGCCTGCTCTGTACGGGAGCCCGGAGGGGACACACAGTCACCGCAACCAGCGGAAGAGGGGGTCGACGTAGAGGGGGTCAAACTCAGGTAAAAAGATGGGGAGAAGAACTGTTGGTTTCTGCAAGTGGTACTTATGTGCTAATTGGTAGTATGTTGCAGGTGATTTATTTCTGTGTAATAATAATATGAAGAGGTGCTCAGTGAAGTACTAACAGTATGTAGTGAGCTAGGCAGTGTGGAGATAAACTTGCAGTCATCTGATTTATTTTTTTTTTGTGCCTGTGGGAGTTGCAGCATTTCTGTACCTTCTATCAAATTCATATTGGTAGCAAAAAGGACTCCCTGGGCTCTGGTTTAAATCTTGGCATGAATATATTCCTCATTTTATGTGAATCTTCTTTTTAAAATGCATATTATTGATTTTGAGGATGGAATCTCACATAGAAGGAATGTCTGTGGGAACAAGGATCTATTGGTAGCCTGTTGAGATATGAATATCTAACATTTCTCATGCAGTGTCAGGAGACCAAGTATAATGAACAGATGGTATTTGGACAATGTGAAATGAAGTGCTCTCAATCTGACTCCTAGACCTCCAGATGCTCCAATGATTGTCCTCGAATTGTTGTAAATTATAGGATGAACAGTGCTTTGCCGTTGACGTCAAAGCATCTCCTTGCTCATCTCATCTTTATTTTTTCTCTCTTTCTCTACTCAGGTTGGTGAGCAATGGGGAAAGAAAGGGCTCAACACCATTGAAAATAGAATCCATCTGCTACAGTCTCAACATTGTCAAGAACATTGGTGAGAATTTTTTTGCCAGTAGAACTGTCAATTCCATGCAAGTTGGAGGTAACATATGTATTCCACCCACAGCACTTCAACCTCCAGAGCTGCTGCTGCACTGACATAATGATATTCTCTGTTCCACCACACACATGCGCAGATGGTAATACACACAAGCACATTCAGGTATAGAACACACACACACACACACACACACACACACACATACTGCTGTTAACAACAACATATCTATCCTATGACATTGCCTTAAAAAGAACAAGATTTCCCTGAAGTTGCATCCATCTATCACTTAAAACTTCAATGTGCATCCGTCAAGGTTGAAGGTTAAGTTTCATGTGTGGTGGGGCTCTGTTCTCTGTGCTTACAGTCATGGGTATAGATGAGTTCAGAGCAAGGTTAAAGGTCAGGTGCTGCACACCTGTTCTGTATATGTAAATAAAAGGATGTCCTTTGAAAGGATGCATTAATAGAAGAACTCAGGTGAAAGTGCTTATTGTCAACATGTTGGTTTAAGCGTCTCTTTCTTCTCTCTCAATCTCTCACTCGGACTGTCTTTATAGCCCTCTTTTCTCTCTCCCTCTCTTATATAAGTGTCAATACCAGACGCCCACCTACAATAGGTTAGCATTTGAATCTGACTAAGGGGGCGTATGCAACTGTTTCCTGCTTTTCAACATCACCTTAACCTCTGTAGTGGAGAGGACAGAACACACTCACACATGCATGCATATGCACGCACACACAGTGCCAACGTTCTCCTCCGCAACTAACCACCCCGCTTATCAATGTGCAAATATCCAGCCCTCTTTCACCTGAAACTGGCTGAGGGAAAGGTAGAGAGGACTGAGAAATGTGAAGTCAGTCAGCCACTGGTGCCCTGCCAATATGCAAAGGAGATGAGATCCATTCTTTCAAAGGAGATGAGATCCATTCTTTCAAAGGAGATGAGATCCATTCTTTCAAAGGAGATGAGATCCATTCTTTCAAAGGAGATGAGATCCATTCTTTCAAAGGAGATGAGATCCATTCTTTCAAAGGAGATGAGATCCATTCTTTCAAAGGAGATGAGATCCATTCTTTCAAAGGAGATGAGATCCATTCTTTCAAAGGAGATGAGATCCATTCTTTCAAAGGAGATGAGATCCATTCTTTCAAAGGAGATGAGATCCATTCTTTCAAAGGAGATGAGATTCATTCCTTTCAAAGGAGATGAGATCCATTCTTTCAAAGGAGATGAGATCCATTCTTTCAAAGGAGATGAGATCCATTCTTTCAAAGGAGATGAGATCCATTCTTTCAAAGGAGATGAGATCCATTCTTTCAAAGGAGATGAGATCCATTCTTTCAAAGGAGATGAGATCCATTCTTTCAAAGGAGATGAGATCCATTCTTTCAAAGGAGATGAGATCCATTCTTTCAAAGGAGATGAGATCCATTCTTTCAAAGGAGATGAGATCCATTCTTTCAAAGGAGATGAGATTCATTCCTTTCAAAGGAGATGAGATCCATTCCTTTCAAAGGAGATGAGATCCATTCCTTCCAAATTGACTATACACAATAACTCATGTAGTTACACAACTCCACGATTTCACATAAATATAAAGGGAACATTTTAGTTCTAGGTCACGGGTGTCAATGTAAAGACACCAAAGTGTAGTTGTGAGTTATAAGTTTGATTCCCCCATGGGCCACATGCTGTGATGTGGCTTCAGACTAAGTGTCTGCTAAATAACCCTAAAAATATAATATTGTTATCACACAAACATGACCATGTTGTCTTCCTTCGGTCTTTTTTCTTTCTATTTTGTCCCTTTCTTCCCTCCAGCCTTCCTGTACCAGGAGTACCGGGACACATCCAAGCAGCAGGAGATCGAGCAGCGACGGCAGCAGGAAGGGTTGACCTATGGGGTCAGCGCGGGGTTAGGGGTGACGTCCCCACCAGCCCTGCAGCTGCAGTTGAGGAACAACTCCCGCTCTCTGAGTCTGTGGCAGAACCTGGAGGTTGTGCAGCAGAGCGGCCTGCTCACCCAGCTACTGCAGAGAGAGATCATCATACAAGAGGTGTGAGGTCAAAGGTCATACAGTAAAGGGAAGGGCTGTACAGCAGAGAGAGGTGAAAGGTTATACTGTAGGGTAAAAGTTCAGAGAGGTCTTACCTGAATGGTAAGTGAATGCCTTCTTGACCTGTGTCCTCGCTCTCTTCTCTAGGCCATGTTTGAGCTGGTAACCTCAGAGGCGTCCTACTACAAGAGTCTGGAGGTGCTGGAGACCCACTTCCTGAAAAACCCTGTGCTGGTCAACACACTCAGCCAATCAGACATGCACTTCCTGTTCTCCAACATTGAGGAGGTGATGAAGGCCAGCGAGAGGTAAGAGAAGCGTTTGTGTGTGTGACTAATCAACCCCCCATCCTCTCTGCAATGTTTGATTACTGACCCCACTAAACTGCTGTTAAGCTTTCTGAAAGTAAAAAGCAAACCAGTCCTTAATCATCTTTCATTCCATATCATACTATAATAGTTGTACGGTGACATTTATTCAACTGTCCCCTGCTGATTATGTCATACTATACATCCTTCCTTAGGTTCCTGATGGACCTGGAGAACCGCATCGAACAGTCCCTCCAGATCTCAGAGGTGTGTGACATCGTCCACGACCACGCCGTCAAGCACTTCCACGTCTTTATCACCTACGTCATCAACCAGGTGTATCAGGAGAAGAACTACCGACGCATTCTGTGGGTACCCCTCCAACTAATGTCTACAGTAGTACCATATGTTGTGTAACCTCTCTGTGGGTACCCCTCCAGCTAATGTCTACAGTAGTACCATATGTTGTGTACCCCTCCAACTAATGTCTACAGTAGTACCATATGTTGTGTAACCTCTCTAACTAATGTCTACAGTAGTACCATATGTTGTGTAACCTCTCTGTGGGTACCCCTCCAACTAATGTATACAGTAGTACCATATGTTGTGTAACCTCTCTGTGGGTACCCCTCCAACTAATGTCTACAGTAGTACCATATGTTGTGTAACCTCTCTGTGGGTACCCCTCCAACTAATGTCTACAGTCGTACCATATGTTGTGTAACCTCTCTGTGGGTACCCCTCCAACTAATGTCTACAATAGTACCATATGTTGTGTAACCTCTCTGTGGGTACCCCTCCAACTAATGTCTACAGTAGTACCATATGTTGTGTAACCTCTCTGTGGGTACCCCTCCAACTAATGTCTACAGTAGTACCATATGTTGTGTAACCTCTCTAACTAATGTCTACAGTAGTACCATATGTTGTGTAACCTCTCTGTGGGTACCCCTCCAACTAATGTCTACAGTAGTACCATATGTTGTGTAACCTCTCTAACTAATGTCTACAGTAGTACCATATGTTGTGTAACCTCTCTGTGGGTACCCCTCCAACTAATGTCTACAGTAGTACCATATGTTGTTACCTCTCTGTGGGTACCCCTCCAACTAATGTCTACAGTAGTACCATATGTTGTGTAACCTCTCTGTGGGTACCCCTCCAACTAATGTCTACAGTAGTACCATATGTTGTGTACCCCTCCAACTAATGTCTACAGTAGTACCATATGTTGTGTAACCTCTCTGTGGGTACCCCTCCAACTAATGTCTACAGTAGTAACATATGTTGTGTTACCTCTCTGTGGGTACCCCTCTAACTAATGTCTACAGTAGTACCATATGTTGTGTAACCTCTCTGTGGGTACCCCTCCAACTGTCTACAGTAGGACCATATGTTGTGTAACCTCTCTAACTAATGTCTACAGTAGTACCATATGTTGTGTAACCTCTCTAACTAATGTCTACAGTAGTACCATATGTTGTGTAACCTCTCTGTGGGTACCGCTCCAACTAATGTCTACAGTAGTACCATATGTTGTGTACCCCTCCAACTAATGTCTACAGTAGTACCATATGTTGTGTTACCTCTCTGTGGGTACCCCTCCAACTAATGTCTACAGTAGTACCATATGTTGTGTTACCTCTCTGTGGGTACCCCTCCAACTAATGTCTACAGTAGTACCATATGTTGTGTTACCTCTCTGTGGGTACCCCTCCAACTGTCTACAGTAGTACCATATGTTGTGTTACCTCTCTGTGGGTACCCCTCCAACTAATGTCTACAGTAGTACCATATGTTGTGTAACCTCTCTAACTAATGTCTACAGTAGTACCATATGTTGTGTAACCTCTCTGTGGGTACCCCTCCAACTAATGTCTACAGTAGTACCATATGTTGTGTTACCTCTCTGTGGGTACCCCTCCAACTAATGTATACAGTAGTACCATATGTTGTGTTACCTCTCTGTGGGTACCCCTCTAACTAATGTCTACAGTAGTACCATATGTTGTGTAACCTCTCTGTGGGTACCCCTCCAACTAATGTCTACAGTAGTATCATATGTTCTGTAACCTCTCTGTGGGTACCCCTCCAACTAATGTCTACAGTAGTACCATATGTTGTGTAACCTCTCTGTGGGTACCCCTCCAACTAATGTCTACAGTAGTACCATATGTTGTGTAACCTCTCTGTGGGTACCCCTCCAACTAATGTCTACAGTAGTACCATATGTTGTGTAACCTCTCTGTGGGTACCCCTCCAACTAATGTCTACAGTAGTACCATATGTTGTGTAACCTCTCTGTGGGTACCCCTCCAACTAATGTCTACAGTAGTACCATATGTTGTGTAACCTCTCTGTGGGTACCCCTCCAACTAATGTCTACAGTAGTACCATATGTTGTGTAACCTCTCTGTGCAGTAGTACAATAGAGATGGAGTTGTGGTTGGTATGGCAGCTGTGTCAAACTGTTGACCATCACAGATCATTATTTTCAATTTAGAGTTGACAGTTGAGTATGACGATCTATGCGATTTATGCGCAGTAGACCTATGTACTGACTGAATAAGATGGTCTGTGAGTTGTATGACAGAATAACACATGACTTTCAACACAGTGGAAAGTGGCTGTCCATCCTAGTGACTGAAACAGAACAAATCCTTAAAGAACCTTGAGCTGTGGCTATGATAACAACAGAACACCTCCGCATTGAATAACATTTTGTTCACCTGTCAAAAGTTTGGAGACACCTACTCATTCAAGGGCTTTTCTTTATTTGGACTATTTTCTACATTGTAGAACAATAGTGAAGACATCAAAACTATGAAATAACACATGGGATCATGTAGTAAGCAAAAAAAAAGTGTTAAACAAATCAAAACATATTTTATATTTGAGATTCTTCAAAGTAGCCACCCTTTGCCTTGATGACAGCTTTGCACACTCTTGGGATTCTCTCAACCAGCTTTGCCTGGAATGCTTTTCCAACAGTCTTGAAGGAGTTTCCACATATGCTGAGCACTTGTTGGCTGCTTTTCCTTCACTCTGCGGTCCATCTCATCCCAAACCATCTCATTTGGGTTGAGGTCGGGTGATTATGGAGGCAAGGTCATCTGATGCAGCACTTCATCACTCTCCTTCTTGGTCAAAGAGCCCTTAACCAGCCTGGAGGGGTGTTGGGTCATTTTCCTGTTGAAAAACAAATTATAGTCCCACTAAGCGCAACCCAGATGGGATGGTCTATCGCTGCAGAATGTTGTGGCCATGCTGGTTAAGTGTGCCTTGAATTCTAAATAAATAATTGATAGTGTCCCCAGCAAAGCTCCTCCTCCATGCTTCACAGAGGGAACCACACATGCAGAGATAATCTGTTCACCTACTCTGCGTCTCAAAAAGACACGGCGGTTGGAACCAAAAATCTCAAATTTGAACTCATCAGACCAAAGGACAGATTTCCACCATTGTAATGTCCAATGCTCATGTTTCTTGGCCCAAGCAAGTCTCTTCTTCTTATTGGTGTCCTTTAGTAGTGGTTTTGCTGCAGCAATTCAACCATGAAGGCCTGATTCACGCAGTCTCCTCTGAACAGTTGATGTCTGTTATTTGAACTCTGTAAAGCCCTCCTCTGCAGCAGAGTTAACTCTGGGTCTTCCTTTCCTGTGGCGGTCCTCATGAGAGCTGGTTTCATCATAGTGCTTGAGGGTTTTTGCGACTGCACTTGAAGATACTTTCAAAGTTCTTGAAATGTTCTGTAATGACTGACCTCAATGTCTTAAAGTAATGATGGACTGTCATTTCTCTTTGCTTATTTGGGCTGTTCTTGTCATAATATGGACTTGATATTTTACCAAATAGGGCTATGTTCTGTATACCATCCCTACCTTGTCACAACACAACTGATTGTCTCAAACGCATTAAGAAAAAGAAATTCCACAAATTCAACGTGCTCAGACCCCTCATGTACTCCCTGTTCACTCATGACTGCATGGCCAGGCATGACTCCAACACCATCATCAAGTTTGCGGAAGACACAACAGCCTATCGGGAGGAGGTCAGAGACCTGGCCATGTGGTGCCAGGACAACAACCTCTCCCTCAATGTGATCAAGACAAATGAGATGATCGTGGACTACAGGATAATGTGGACCGAGCACGTCCCCATTCTCATCGATGGGGCTGTAGTGGAGCAGGTTGAGAGCTTCAAGTTCCTTGGTGTCCACATCACCAACAAACATCATGATCCAAACACACCGAGACAGTTGTGAAGAAGGCACGACAATGCCTATTACCCCTCAGGAGACTGAAAAGATTTGGCTCAAAAAGTTTGACAGCTGCACCATCGAGAGCATCCTGACCTGATATGGCAACTGCTCGGCCTCCGATCGCAAGGCACTACAGAGGGTAGTACATCACTTGGCCCCAGTACATCACTGGGGCCAAGCTTCCTGCCATCCAGGACCTCTATACCAGGCGGTGTCAGAGGAAGGCCCTAAAAATTGCCAAAGACTCCAGCCACCCGAGTAATAGACTGTTCTCTCTGCTATCGCACGGCAAGCGTCCAAAAGGCTTCTTAACAGCTGCTACCCCCAAGTCCTAAGACTCCTGAACAGCTTATCAAATGGCTACCTGGACTATTTGCATTGACCCACCTCCATTTTTACACTGCTGCTACTCTCTGTTTATTATCTATGCATAGTCCCTTTACGTCTACCTACATGTACATATTACCTCCACTAACCTGTGCATTGACTCGGTACCCCCTGAATATAGCCTTGTTACTGTTTTTTTTTTTTTGCTTCAGTTGATTTTAATAAATACTTTCTTAACATTCAATTTTCTTAACTGCATTGTTGGTTAAGGGCTTGTAAGTACGCATTTCACTGTTGTAGTCGGCGCATGTTACAAATAACATTTTATTTGATTTAATACGGTGTTAGTCCACCATGAGCCAGAACAGCTTCAATGTACCTTGGCATAGATTCTACGTGTCTAACTCTGGTGTAGCATCCCTCCAACATTCTTCCATCAAACCATTCAGTGGCCAATCATGCCCTGTGGATGGGGCATTGTCGTCCTTTGGGGTAATGGCCATGGAAGCCAAAATAATGGACTGCCCAGCATTTTTATATGTGACCCTAAGCACAATGGGATGTTAATAGCTTCATTAACTCAGGAACAACACCTGTGTGGAAGCACTTACTTTCAATGTACTTTGTATCCATCATTTACTCGTGTTTCCATTATTTTGGCAGTTACCGGTATGTGCTGTATTGACATGTTCCATGTAATGTGATATAGCGATCCTCTGCATAGCATTAATGACATTACAGAACGTCAGTGACTGTGCTCTGAGTCACCGAGGTATTGGTGACATTAGTGTGAGCAGCTGTTTTGCCCTGCTGGCTGGGAGATTTTGAAAAGGTTTTCACTGATGCCTCTCATTCCTAACCAGATTATTGACAGGCTGCATGTAGTTTGCGTCAACATTTAGTAAAGGCCGGTATGTGCTGTATTGACATGTTCCATATAATGTGATGTGGCGTTGTCCTCTCTATGCAAAAAAACCCTCTTAGTTCTTGCCACACAGTGTTTAATAAGAATTAAGCTTGCTGAGCTAGAGATCAAGCTAACATTAGCGAGGGAGACCTCTGCTGGGCAGTTGGTTGTACTGCCAAGACAGTGTGTGAAGTCATAGTCTACAAGTGGCTGTGGTTTTTCGTTGGACACATCGTATGGAAGGATGGCTCTGTGTGGTCTGTGTGTTTGGACTTGCCTGGATGACGTCAGTGTGATGAATTGTTGCCAGTGATGCCAATCTAGCAATTTGGTTGCTAGATTTAGCAACTTTTCAGACTACCCTGACAACTTTTTTGTCAATCAGCAACTAGCAACAAATGTAGCTACTTTTAAAAATGTATTTGGAACTTTTAGCAACTTTTGAAAAGTGACTCAACCGCTAGAATGCACGCATTTTCCCTCTAAATGACACACGATTTTCTCTGTCACAACACTCAGTCACAACACACGTGCCTGGCTGCAAAAGTGCGTTGTGAGTGACATCAGCAGCAGGCGCTCAACTCGTGCACAGGTAGCAGCAGGTCAGCAGCAATTTCAGCAAATTGCAAATCATTGTTGGCCGACTTCAGCAGCTGTAGTGCGGGTTCGAAGAGCCAAACCCAATGAATATAGTTGGTCACGAATGTTTGATCTTGAAAATAATTTACAACAAAAATCAACATGTCTCAATCTAATTGTCAGAAAATAGTGGGAGTCTGTACCTGAACAAATTTATTTTTCTTTTTTTTGCCGAGATGGCCAGTCAATTTGAGTAACGTTATTGTGTATTCTACATAATGACTCAGTTTTATGCAAAGACATCACAACGTCATTTGGCAACTTTTAGCAACAAATCAACCTGCCTCTATCAAATTACCCTGAAAATTAGTTGGCAAAACTGTTTATTGCTCATGTAGTAACTAGTCTGTTGCAACATCTATCAACTCTGAAGCTTGTCTACTCTCTGCATAGACCGTATGTGGTCAGACAACATCATTGATTCAGTCTGGGTTTGTTTGAACATGCCTGTGTTTTGTGTTGGCTGTCTTTGTGGTGGTTTGAACATGCCTGTGTTTTGTCCAGACAGGGAAATCAGTTATTCCGCGAGGCCATGGCTCAGCTGGAGAACCATCCGTGTGTCCGAGGCCTGTCCTTCACATCCTTCCTCATCCTCCCCTTCCAGAGGATCACACGACTCAAAATGCTGGTCCAGGTAAACATGGCGTTTCTTAAAAGTTAATAATAGTTGTGATAATGCTTTACAGTGTGTTAACATATTGCAGTATTCAGGATGTAGGTATTGCTTTGAACTTCTGATGCTGTGTTTGCGTGCAGAACATTCTGAAGAAGGCCGAGGAGAATTCCGAGATTGAGGCTAATGCCATCAAGGCTCACCAGCAGCTGGAGCAGGTACAGTAGGGAGGAGTGCTGACTTTGCTTGGGTCCAGTACTGACGCAGGTACAGTACCAGACCATTTTACAGTACCAAACCAGTCTGGGAGAGATGAAAGCATGCTGGATTGGGTTCAGTACTGGCCTGGGGCGTGTTGGAGGAAGTAGTGCTGGTGGTGATTATAGACTCAGCGCATGTCATGGTGTTGAGTGTTAAATCAGAAAACAATCATCGCCGTTCATCATTTTGAGAAGACTTAGTCTTGTCACGCCTCTATGCTTTGTATGGAATGATGACTGTCATGAGGTTAATTGTCGTCGTCACAAACAAAGGAATGTGGTTTTAATTGGAGCATAGCCTCTACATAGGGTTTGGGCTCTGAAACAGGTTCATTCCTTTGGACTCACGTTTTGCATACATTATTTGCTTCCCAGTAATGTTCTGTTAAAAAGATTCTCCGGTACTTTTGTAGACATTTTTGCCAGTAGTTCTGAAAGTAGCGCCCACGAGCCAGAAGTGGTGCCCGAAAATGTAGTACTATGTCACATGTGTGCAGACATGGCACCGCTTAGCTTCCGGTAAACAGTCGCTTTCAAACTAGGGAATTTGTGGCTAATTGAGGTAAAACAGTAATTCTGTTGATAGATTATGCATGTTTGTACAATGGCATTGTGGAATACTCCTTTCTGATTGGCTTGAGGGGCATTCTAGAGTACCCATTATGTCCCTATAACGCATGGTATATTTGCACGTCAGAATTCAATGGTTATATTTCATTTTTACATGTTTGAGCTGCTGTTGAATTCGATTTTCATAATAGAAAGCTAGGACTGATGATTTGGTTAGCGAAACTAGCAAGTCTATTTGGTTACCACGGCAACTACTGTAGCTATCTAGTAAACTTGCTAGATACTTCAGTGGGTGTTGAACAGATTTATACTGGCAAATTAACATATTTCTAGTGGCAAATGTGTTCAATTATAGCCATGGTATTAAAGGGATAATCAACTCGGGGTTTCACTCTGTTAGCGCGTCTTGGAAAACCTTCCATGTCATTCATTATTTTCCATAGAACGCATAGCCCCTCATTGATTATGCCTTACATAAACTACACATTGACACATCCAGCCCAAAGCGGGAGGTTTAAAAAATGCTTAGTCGCCAAAGTTCCGGAGCATGTCTTTAACTGACAATATTCAATTCCAAGGGAGCCTTGGGATGTGTTCCTTATAATGGTTTGTTTGTGTGCATGTCAGATTGTGAAGGACTGCAACGAGGGTGTGAGGAAGATGAGTCGTACAGAGGAACTCATCAGCATTGAGAAAACACTGGAGTTCAAGTCTAAGGTACCTGCAGCTGCCAGTCATGTGACAACATATCTATATTCTATATAGTAAAACAGTTACACTGCCAGAGTGGCACAAACAGACTTAGTCAAAGGTTATCTATCGCAGTTAGGTTCATTGTCTGTTTGAATCCTTTAAGGAGGTTGATGGACCGAAAATGTTTTGCATTTCAAATATAAAAACTCTATTGTTAAAAAAAGGGTTCTCCATGATTTATAATAACCTTGAGTTGAACTCTGACCTTGTGAACTGTGACCCTTTCCCTCCAGTCGGTGCCGGTGATCTCTCACTCCCGCTGGCTGCTGAAGAAGGGTGAGGTTCAGCAGATGGCTGGGCCCAAGAGCACTAGGACCATGCGGAGCAAGAAGCTCCACCACCCTGTCTACCTGTTCCTCTTCAACAACCTGCTGCTCATCACCAAGCGCAGCTCCAGGTCAGCACATGACATCATCACACAGACCGCTAGTGGTCATTGGGGGTCACAGCACACCCACTTTCAGTCTGGAACTTTCTATTGCTCCCCCCACGGCACATTATTTTGTATACAGGCAGTTTCGAAGTATACTACCTGCCAAACTGCCCTGTGCTCTCAGCAGACTTTGTTTATTTATATAAATATGTGTGTGTCAGTGGTGAGAAGTACCAGGTGCTGGACTCGAGCACGCGGGCCATGCTGAGAACTGAGGACCTGGAAGACCAGGGTCAGATGCTGGCCAATGTGTTCAACCTGAAACTCCTGGAGAACCAGGAGGAGAGGCCTGTCAACTACATGCTCAAGACCTCCAGCATGTGAGTGACTACAACAACCAGTATTATATATATATGTGTGTGTCTCAAGACCCCTCGGTACCTAGTGTACTCTGTATGTCATTGTTTATAACGGATCAATCTCCCATGTGTTCCTGTGTGCTTCTGCCAGGAGTGATAAGCTGCGGTGGATATGTGCTCTCACGCCAAATCGCCGCACGCGATTCATGTCCACCAGTGCCCATCAACCAGGTGAGACATACACAAAGATGACACACACCAACTCAGAAATGACATCCACTACTCACAGCTGAACTCTTAGGTACCAAATACCAGGTGGTACATGCACTACATGACCAAAAGTATGTGGACACCTGCTCGTCGAACATCTCATTCCAAAATCATGGGCATTAATATGGAGTTTGTCCCCCCTCTGCTGCTATAACAGCCTCCACTCTTCTGGGAAGGATTTCCACTAGATGTTGGAACATTGCTGCGGGGACTTGCTTCCATTCAGCCACAATATTATTAGTGATATTGGATCATTAGGCTGGGCTCGCAGTCAGCGTTCCAATTCATCTCAAAGGTGTTTGATGGGATTGAGGTCAGGGCTCTGTGCAGGCCAGTCAAGTTCTTCCACACCAATCTCAACAAACCATTTCTGTGTGCACCTTGCTTTGTGCACAGTGACGTTGTCATGCTGAAACAGGAAAGGGCCTTCTCCAAACTGTTGCCACAAAGTTGGAAGCACAGAATCATCTAGAATGTCATTGTATGCTGTTGAGTTTAGATTTCTCTTCACTGGAACTAAGGGGCCTAGCCCGAACTGTGAAACAGCCCCAGACCATTCTTCCTCATCCATCAAACTTTACAGTTGGCACTATGCATTGGGGCAGGTAGCGTTGTCGTAGCATCTGCCAAACCCAGATTTGTCCGTCAGACTGCCAGATGGTGAAGCGTGATTCATCACTCCAGAGAATGCGTTTCCACTGCTCCAGATTCCAATAGAGGTGAGCTTTACACCACTCCAGCTGATGCTTGGCATAGTGCATGGTGATCTTAGGCTTGTGTGTGGCTGCTCGGCCATGGAAACCTATTTCCTCCCGACAAACAGTTCTTGTGCTGATGTTGCTTCCGGAGGCAGTTTGGAACTCAATAGTGAGTGTTGCAACCGAGGACAGACGGCTATGCACTTCAGCACTCGGCAGTCCCGTTCTGTGGGCTTGTGTGGCCTACCACTTCGCGGCTGAGCCGTTGTTGCATCTAAACGTTTCCACTTCACAATAACAGCGTAATTGACCGGGGAAGCCCTAGCAGGGAAGAAATTTGACGAACTGACTTGTTGGAAAGATGGCATCCTATGATGGTGCCACGTTGAAAGTCACTGAGCTCTTCAGTAAGACCATTCTACTGCCAATGTTTGTCTATGGAAATTGCATGGATGTGGTTGAAATAACCAAATCCACTAATTTGAAGCGGCGTCCACATACTTTTGTGTATATAGTGTATGCTATTAATGTGCCATGGTGTGTGTGTGTGCGGTCAGCTTCTCCCCAGGTCCAGTGTGTTCAGTCGTACTCGTCTCAGGAGCCAGATGAGCTGTCCATTGAGATGGCTGACTTGCTGAACATCCTGGAGAGGACAGACGATGGTGAGACCAGACAACATATCTCCTGGGAGGCTGCCTGTTATTTAATATCTCTCCCTCTCCTCACTTTTTCCTCTATCACCCCCTCAGGCTGGATGATGGGTGAGAGGCTCCATGATGGAGAGAGGGGCTGGTTCCCCTGTCGGGTGGTAGAGGAGATCCAGAACCAGGAAGTGCGGGCCCAGAACCTCAGGGAGTGCCAGAGGATCCACCTGGCCCATGGAGGGGGGGCTTCCTCAGGGGCCAGACTGGGCTCCAGGGGGGCTAGACGCACCCCCAAAACACCCAAAGTCTCCAACTTCTTCGGTACCTGGACTGACCAGTCAGAGGAGGAGCAGGGAAGCACATAATATTCCACTCTGAAAGTGATTGGTTGGAACCCCCTGGCAGTAATCATTACTGGACAACATGGATCAAATGACAAGAGATCATGGGATTGCATTGGAGGAAAGTGATGCAATGACATTATTTCCTGTTAACTGTTTCCCCTTGGTTTTGCTGTACCAGGGTTTAGGGTCCCAGGCTGCAGGTTTTAGGGTCCCAGGCTCCCTTGATGGGTCCTACGATCAGAGCACTTCTTCCATAACTCCAAAACACTGTATGTCTTCCACTACTTCCAGTGGAATGATTCCGCACTAACAGTCTAACTGAAACAAGGCTCTGGTGGAACAGGAGCTATGCATGTGATGGGAGAAGATAACCACAGAAACAGTTCTCAAGGTGATGTGAATGCATCGTAACCTTGCCTCAGCTGCATGGGTGTGATTTTGTTCTTTCATTTTTTTTAAGCACCTTTGCTTGAGAGTTAAATCCCCCAGAACAATGGCTTGGCGATCCACCATTTTGTAAAGAGCAACTCCTCTATTGAAACCATTCAAGAAGCAAATTTTAAAAACAGGTGAGCAGCATTGAATGTAAATTATCCATGAATGATTCTGTATAGTAAATAGAACAATCACATGACTGGGTGCTCAGTATTGGGCTGGAGGCGAAGACTAGCACTACAGAATCACAGGCCTTGCTTACACAGTGGACGTGTTCTGGGGGTCAGTTCCCTCGCCAATACTGATATGCCACTTACACATCACGCACGCACACACACACACACAAACACTTGGGGGAAATCCAGCACAACCTGTCTAACACCAAATACCCTCCACAGACACGTGGTCCTGAAGCATCTGCACAGAATGTGCCAGCGCACTGACAGAACTGCAATGGCATGCGAGTGACAACGTGTGTGTGTGTGTATGAGTACAGTGTGTGTATATTGTAAGCCTTGAATGTTCAATATGTGATGAAATAATTACTCAATAATTGTGTCATTATGTAAGAAGTAATTTATTGTTAATAAAAACTAAATGTGAAATTGAAATGGACATTATTTGTGTTGAACTGTTTCGACTGGTCTTTAGCCCACGTGTTGAGCACTTTTAGGTTTATCTCTGAATGACTTCCTGGTAATGTGGAGAAATGTTTTACACTGAATAAAGGTTATCAGGTGGTGAATCAGAACCTTGTCTTCCTGACACTATTAATGTTTAACATACTACCTGAACTATTGAGCATTACTATGATTTATTAATGTATAATAAGGTGGCAGGTAGCCTAGTGCAGCCAGACACAACCCGGTCCGTGGAGGAATATTTGTCTTGAATATCATTGGGTTTTTTGTTGTCCGCGGCATATTTGACTAAAATAAATAAGCCAATTTGACGTAGGCCTACTTGCGCAATTCGCTGAACTATGCATGCTGCAGTCTAGGATAAAGATGGGATATATTTTGAACCGAGGCTGCAGTAAACAAATTGTGTTGCCATGACGTATAGCTACACTAAGCACACACTCATACTAGTATAGCCCTGCCGCGCAGCCTGCACGCTCACTCGCTCTCTCTCTCTGGATTTGTTTAAAATGACAGCTGCACACCAAAGCCGGTCTGTCAGACTAGCCTCAGAAACGATGCTATGAAGCCATTGAAAATACGCAGACATTTAGAAACAAAGCATCAAGTATAAATACACGATTTTGTTTTACCAAAAAGAGATGAGATGTCTAACTAAACAAATGCTGCACAATAATTTCACAGACAACGACACTTTACTGAAGGCTTCGTACTCATAACATTTCCATGTGCCAGGCTCCTTTCACCATAGTTGACAAGCTAGTCATGCCGTCAGTCATGGATGCTTGTCGAAAAGTTTAAGGCCCAACTGCTGCTGCAAAGGTCAGTGAAATCCCACTTTACAATAACACTGTCGCGTGTATAATCCAGGATATGGCAGATGATACTGAATCACAGGTTTTAGACAGAGTCCGCGCATTAAAACGGGTTGCAATTTAATTAGATGATACGGCACAGTCGACAGCGCGGAAGATTTCGGGCTATAGAAGGTCAACGGTTGGAGGCCTGTTCCATTACAATACTTTATTGTGCATTCAGAAAGTATTCAGACCCTTTCACCTTTTCAAAATTTTGTTACCTTACTGCCTCATTCTAAAATTGATTAAATAGTTTTCCCCCCTCATCAATCTAAACACAACACCCATAATGACAAAGCAATAACAGTTTTTAGACATTTTTGCAAATGTATACATAAAAAAACTGTAATATGACATTTACATAAGCCTTCAGACCCTTTACTCAGTACTTTGTTGAAAGGGAAAGGGAAGGGGGGATACCTAGTCAGTTGTACAACTGAATGCATTAACACCTGTATTTGGGGATTTTCTCCCATTATTCTCTGCAGATCATCTCAAGCTCTGTCAAATTGGATGGGGAGCGTCGCTGCACAGCTATTTTCAGGTCTCTCCAGAGATGTTAGATCGGGTTCAAGTCCTGGCTCTGGCTGGGCCACTCAACGACGTTCAGAGACTTGTCCCGAAGCCACTTCTGCATTGTCTTGGCTGTGTGCTTAGGGTTGTTGTCCTGTTGGAAGGTGAACCTTTGTAAAGTCTGAGGTCCTGAGCGCTCTGGAGCAGGTTTCTTCAATGATCTCTTAACTTTTCTCCTTTCATCTTTCCCTCGATCCTGACTAGTCTCACAGTCCCTGCTGCTGAAAAACATCCCCACAGCATGAGTCTGCCACCACCATGGTTCACCGTAGGGATGGTGCCAGGTTTCCTCCAGACATGATGCTTGGCATTCAGGCCAAAGAGTTCAATCTTGGTTTCATCAGACCAGAGAATCTTGGCCTGAGAGGATGGAAGTTCAATATGTAGCTAGATGTAAAAGGCTAACTAGCAAATGTTGCCCATGAATGGAAAGCGAGCAAGCATTTTAGCCAGGTAGCCTAGGACAACAAAAATTAAAAGTGTGTACTGTATGACAGAGTGATAGACTGTTTCGTCAACATGAAAGAGAGGAGGATGGCATTGGTGTTTCTCTACAAGTAGGCTGAGTCAACACGTTATTCTACTTGCTCGAATGCGCGAGCACACACACACACACACACACACACACACACACCAGAACCATGGACAGCCACATTATATTTAGTTTGCATTGATTGGACTAAATTGTTTTTGGTATCTTTTGGTTGTCACTTTATTAGAATAGGCATAGGTGATTTGATGATGTTGAAATGGTGCTGGAAGAGTGGAGACAGCTCCTGTTTTCTTTGCACCTTGTGGTAATTCTCTGTGGTTCTAAATCAAAAGTTATTTAGTGGTCCGAAAATCTCAGAAACATTAATCTTTTATTTTCCCAGTCTGAGCTTGTTTTTTTTCAGAGTTCCCAGCTGTCTTGAACTCACTGAAGTCTGAACGTGGCAGAAGTCATTCTGGATTGACAGCATGGCCAATGTATTCAAACTTTTCTGGCCCATGATGTTGAATGTTTATCCTTAAGCTTGGAAAAGATACTCATAAACCCAGACTTGGACCACACACCCTCTCCACTGAATATCAGGCTAGTGATTGCTTTGCGTCTGCTTGTAGTTAGCCACTGATTCCTTCCAAACCACTCATTGTTGAATTTGCAATTTCCAACTTGTTGTGTAATGTTTATGTCCAATGGCCGATGAGAACTGATTATGAGGGCACAAGGCGAGACCCAGATGCAGACACAGGAGGCAGATGGTTAGAGTCCAAGCTGTTTATTAACAATCCAAAAGGGGTTGGCAAGAGACTGGTCATGGACAGGCAAAAGGTCAAAACCAGTTCAGAGTTCCAGAGGTAGAGAATGGCAGGCAGGCTCGAGGTCAGGGCAGGCAGAATGGTCAGGCAGGCGGGAATGGAATCCAGAAAAACAGGCAAAGGTCAAAACCGGGAGGACTAGTAAAAGAGAATAGAAAAGAAGCAGGAGCACAGGAAAAACACGCTGGTTGACTTGAACATACAAGACGAACTGTCACAGAGAGACAGCAAACACAGGGATAAATACACTGGGGAAAATAAGCGACACCTGGAGGGGTGGAGACAATCACAAGGACAGGTGAAACAGATCAGGGCGTGACAGTACTCCTCCCCTAGGGATGCCGCCTGCGATACCTGGCTTACCGGGGTGTCGGCGACGAGGGCCGGGTCCAGGATGTCTTTAGCCGGAATTCAGCACCTCTCCTCTGGGCAATAACCCTCCCAGTCAACCAGATACTGGAAACCCCTGCCCCGTGGTCGAACCCTCAGGAGGCGTCTCACCATATACGGATAAAGGTCAGTCAATGCGGAAAATTTCAAGAACTTTGAAAGTTTCTTCAAGGGCAGTCGCAAAAACCATCAAGCGCTATGTTGAAGCTGGCTCTCACTGCCACAGGAAAATAAGACCAAGAGTTACCTCTGCTGTAGAGGATCAGTTCATTAGAGTTCTCAGCCTCAGAAATTGCAGCCCAAATAAATGCTTCATAGAGTTCAAGTAACAGACACATCTCAAAATCAACTGTTCAGAGGAGACTGTGTGAAGCAGGCCTTCATTGTTGAAATGTTGCAAAGAAACCAGTACTGAAGGACACAAATAATAAGAAGAGACTTGCTTGGGCCAAGAAACACGAGCAATGGACATTAGACTGTTGAAATTCTGTCCTTTGGTTTGATGAGTCCAAAGGTGAGATTTTTGGTTCCAACTGCCGTGACTTTGTGAGACACAGAGTAGGTGAACGGATGATCTCCGCATGTCTGGTTCCCACTGTGAAGCGTGGAGGAGGTGTGATGGTGCTCTGCTGGTGACACTGTCAGGGATTTATTTAGAATTCAAGGCACAGTGATACGCCATCCCGTCTGGTTTGCGCTTAGTGGGACTATCGTTTGTTTTTCAACAGGACAATTACCCAACACACCTCCAGGCTGTGTAAGGACTATTTGACAAAGAAGGAGAGTGATGGAGTGCTGCATCAGATGACCTGGCCTCCACAATCACCCGACCTCAACCCAATTGAGATGGTTTGGGATGAGTTGGACCACAGAGTGAAGGAAAAGCAGCCAACAAGGGCTCAACATATGTGGGAACTCCTTCAAGACTGTTAGAAAAGCATTCCTCATGAAGCTAGTTGAGAGAATGCCAAGACTGTGCAAAGCTGTCATCAAGGCAAAGGGTGGCTACTACTGAAGAACCTCAAATATAAAATATATTTTGATTTGTTTAACACTTTTTTTGCTTACAACATGATTCCATATGTGTTATTTCATAGTTTTCATGTCTTCACTATTATTCTACAATCTAGTAATTAGTACAAATAAAGAAAAACCCTTGAATGAGTTGGTGTGTCCAGACTTTTTACTGGTACTGTATATATTTATATATTGAGCCCCACCTGTTTAGTTTTTTTTTTAGCTAAACAGGTGGGGCTCAAAACAGGTGGCGCTGCCCCACCTGACCTGAATGACGGTTCGCCACTGACTGCACCTATCTGGTTTATGTGGCAAATAAAACATATATTATATGCTTTTAGAGATTAAGACTTGTAATTCAATGGGGATTTACCAATATTCATGTTTAACAAACATTAGACCTTTTAACACATTACCTCAACAATTGAGCTTTACTATTAATATATGATATATAATGATAATGTTGATGAGACACTACTTTCCCCTGCTGTCTAGCTAATGTAAATGCATCTGATTAGTAGATTACCATCCATAGGCTCTACTACTGCATATAGTAGGCCTTCCCTGCATATTATAATGAGCAGGTGTTTAGATTAGACACCATGACACACACAGTCTACAGTTAGAGGTTCTAGTTTTGACCAAATTGAGGCCAACCGTCTCCCCCCATGTTGTGTGCTGCAACCACAGCGGTGGTAAAAACCAAACTAAGGACAATTTTACTCCACTGCTCACCAGAACCATAGACAGTACATCAGCCAGCCAACCACTATGTGAATAAAATCAACCAGAGTGTGTTTTTATCAAGTCCATAATCATGCACTGTACGCTGTACTGAGAAAGTAGACCGAAGAAATACAATGAGGACGAGTCCTCCAGTATTACCCATGGATCTGCACTGAGACCAGAGTAGCCATTTGCTTTCTATTTTAGCCACTTTTTCAAATAACACCTCGCTTACTCACTCATCTCGCAACAGCTAACTGCATTTCCTGTGTGTATTTGTGTCTGTGGAAGCATAGGAGAGTGTATAGAGTGCATGTTTGGGAGTGAGTGTTTTAATAGAGAGCTACAGGATGTTTTCAGAGGGGACCTCTCTAAAAGGCTTCTTGGAGTCTGGGAAGTTATGAGGTACAGTATGTTTTGGATCATTGTCTTGTTGGAAGACAAATCTCCATCCCAGTCTCAGGTCTTTTGCAGACTCCATCAGGTTTTCTTCCAGAATGGTCCTGTATTTGGCTCCATCCATCTTCCCATCAATTTTAACCATCTTCCCTGACCCTGCTGAAGAAAAGCAGGCCCAAACCATGATGCTGCCATCACCATGTTTGACAGTGGGGATGGTGTGTTCAGGGTGATGAGCTGTGTTGCTTTTACGCCAAACATAACGTTTTGCATTGTTGCCAAAAAGATCAATTTTGGTTTCATCTGACCAGAGCACCTTCTTCCACATGTTTGGTGTGTCTCCCAGGTGGCTTGTGGCAAACTTTAAACAACACTTTTTATGGATATCTTTAAGAAATGGCTTTCTTCTTGCCACTCTTCCATAAAGGCCAGATTTGTGCAATATACGACTGATTGTTGTCCTATGGACAAAGTCTCCCACCTCAGCTGTAGATCTCTGCAGTTCATCCAGAGTGATCATGGGCCTCTTGGCTGCATCTCTGATCAGTCTTCTCCTTGTATGAGCTGAAAGTTTAGAGAGACGGCCAGGTCTTGGTAGATTTGCAGTGGTCTGATACTCCTTCCATTTCAATATTATCGCTTGCACAGTGCTCCTTGGTATGTTTAAAGCTTGGGAAATCTTTTTGTATCTAAATCCGGCTTTAAACTTCTTCACAACAGTATCTCGGACCTGCCTGGTGTGTTCCTTGTTCTTCATGATGCTCTCTGCGCTTTTAACGGACCTCTGAGACTATCACAGTGCAGGTGCATTTATACGGAGACTTGATTACACACAGGTGGATTGTATTTATCATCATTAGTCATTTAGGTCAACATTGGATCATTCAGAGATCCTCACTGAACTTCTGGAGAGAGTTTGCTGCACTGAAAGTAAAGGGGCTGAATTATTTTGCATGCCCAATTTGTCAGTTTTTGATTTGTTAAAAAAGTTTGAAATATCCAATAAATGTCGTTCCACTTCATGATTGTGTCCCACTTGTTGTTGATTCTTCACAAAAAAATACAGTTTTATATCTTTATGTTTGAAGCCTGAAATGTGGCAAAAGGTCGCAAAGTTCAAGGGGGCCGAATACTTTCGCAAGGCACTGTATATAGCATACTACCTGGTACCTCCCTACGTACCACAATGTGCCTAGTGGTGCCTGTTTTAATGAATCCCGAATAATTCAAATATATATATATAATTGCCACTTTTACAGTCCAAAAGCTTGTCATTTCTTTATCGTATTAAACATAGACAATATTTACATTTTTGTCATTTAGTAGACACTCTTATCCAGAGTGATTTACAGGATGCAATTAGAATTAAGTGCCTTGCTCAAGGATACATCAACAGATGTTTCACCTAGTCGGCTCGGAGATTCAAACCAGGAACCTTTCAGCACAATGCTCTTGACTGCTATGCTATCTAAGGTTCTAAGTCTTCCCTCTGAAGTTCTGAGGTTGTGAGTTCTGGGATCTGAGGCTGTTTGTTTCCAGGTTGGGGAGTCGGCTGGACGTAATCATTGGTCGTTTTGGGGAGCTGGATGAGGCAGAGAGGGTCCTGACAGGGAGGCTGAAGCGCCACAGGCAGGCTCTGGCCAAACAAAAACAACAAAAGCAGGTCTGGACCTCTCTATTAGAGGAAAGGTGAGATAGCCATCAAACAACACACTATGAAGACTACGACAGACCACTATCTTACAGTATTCTCCCTGTAAACCAAGTCAGAACCGTAGGATAATAAAGATCAAGATATTTATAATTTTTCCGTGAAAAGTAATATGCAGTCAACATTTGGTTCAGTATCAGTAACCAGGTTTCCATTCAACTTATTTATGTCGGATACATTTTTTTTAATTAGAAGCCTAATAGAAACAGACATTTTTTGGTCAATTTTCCAAATTTCAACAAAACAAAATAAGCTAGGCAAGGTGGGATCTTTTTGTGTTGGTAAAATTAAGTATGTGAAAAATGTTGGTGCCTCTTATTCTGGTGACATGATAATCGATGCTTTGCTACCGTAGACAAATAAAAATTATCTTGCAATTTTGTCCATAATCTCATCTAAGGCAGGCTATACTTAAACAATAAGGCAAGAGGGGGTGTGGTATATGGCCAATATACCACCGCTAAGGGCTGTTCTTAACATGACACAACGCAGAGGGCCTGGATACAGCCCTTAGCCGTTGGCCATATATCACAAACCCCCGAGGTGCCATATTTCTATTATCAACTGGTTAAAAACGTAATTAGAGCAGTAAAAATACATGTTTTGTCATATCCAATCAGAATTCAGAGTTCGAACTACCCAGTTTATAATATACATTAATCTAGCCAACAGCGCTACAGCACACGTGCGGATACTATGGTAAGCACACTGGCTATAAAAAAAACCCATAAATACAACACATTTTTTTTACATATCATAATAAAAACATCAGTAGATTTGAAAATGCGATGGAAACCTATTTTACTTGTATTTTCCATTCGGTACATGGGTTGACATTTTTATGTGCACCACATCATCAGCCTTGTATCTGCAACAAGCCAAATAGATGGAAACATATCTGGTGGGGAAATGCGCATATTGTTTTTATGCTGATTTTAGAATAATCGCATGAAAATCTAGTTTCCATTCCTTATCTATTTGGAATATGGCTATATACTCTGTAAGGCAATCCAACAACACGGCCGGTTAGCTCAGTTGGTTAGAGCGTCGTGCTAATAACGCGAAGGTCGCGGGTTCGATACCCGTACTGGCCAAACATTTTACAACATATTATATTTCTACCATTGCCAGAGGGCATTTATTGAATTACCCATATATGCCTTTTGAAGACAATGAAAACAGGGGTAGGCTAACAGCGTCTGTATTAACCAAATCATAATATGATTTCACGATCTGTCATATCAATACATCATTTAGTGAGTGTGTACTGCTATCTACTGCTGTAATCTTTGCAGAGATGCAGATTTGGTGACATGCAAAATATGTATCAAACGATCTAACCAAAATGCAGGGCTCGTCCGGGATTTGAACCCGGGACCTCTCGCACCCAAAGCGAGAATCATACCCCTAGACCAACGAGCCACCTTATTTTCGTAAAAACTATTCAAGTTTTGACTAGTACTGTTTAATATTTTACAAAACGTTCTAAAACGCTCTACAAGAAAATGGCCAGTACAATACAAAACAAAACGTAGCTAGGCATTGTATCGCTGCTAGATAGAAACAACAGAAATGTAACTATAGCCTGGTGGCACGTAGCAAGCTGGCCGCAAACTCAAGATGCATGATATTCAATGTAACCACACAAGAGTTTCTAAACTGTCTCTGGTACACAGCTGGTGGGTGCCACACCGTGTGCTAGCTGGCTAAGCGCACAGTGTCATTCGCTCCCGCCTGCTGAACACCTGCCCGCGCCGTTGTTAACATAACTGCGAGAAATAATAATACTATTCTATGTATTGGTCAATTCCGGAAAGCTTACCCGTGTGACACGCTATTGGTGTTATAGGTTGGTTGTCATTCACTGATGCAAGACTGACTTTCCTGCAGATGTTTCAAAGACTGTGGGCTATTTTACACAGATCACTAAAGTATATATGAACGGGCTTAGGATGGGCATACAGAGAAGGTGAACCTACACTGGTGTAGTTCCGTATTCACTCAAAGGAGGGCGTTCGTGCCACGCGAGCTTGACCCCTTAACCTTATCACAGAATGGTCAGTGGCTATCGGGATCCTTGGGACGTCCCTACCCTAAACCCTAACCCAATCAAATTGTATTCGTCGCGTACACATGTTTTTCAGATATTATCGCTGGGTGTAGCGTAATGCTATGTTCCTAGCTCCAACAGTGCATGAATACTTATCAGTACAAAACAATATGCACAAATTGCTCAGTGTAACCCAGAACTATCTAGGTCTTGCCATGTCATATCAATTTACTAAATTTTCACTATTACGATCAGTCACATTACTGTATATAGGTAAATAGAGAAGTTGCGTTAAGACATAGATAGACCTCGTGGCGCAACGGTAGCGCGTCTGACTCCAGATCAGAAGGTTGCGTGTTCAAATCACGTCGGGGTCAAAGTTTTTCTTAGTATATATTTATGTGTTGTTTTTGCGGCTGGACTCTCTAAGCGGCCATCCATTTTGTAAAATTAAAAACAAAAACAAACTCTTTTGCATTGTATTGGTCTTTCCTATTGGTTAAAATTGTAGTTGTAGATATGCCTGCCTTTAAACTACTACTTTAAACTACTACTACAGCCCACCTATGTAAACAGCCCATCTATCTACCTACCTCATCCCCATACTGGTATTTATTTATTTACCTGCACATTCATCTTCTGCCAATCTACCATTCCAGTGTTTATTTGCTATATTGTAATTACTTCGCCACCATGGCATATTTATTTCGTTAATTTACCTCATTTGCACTCACTGTATATAGACTTTTTGTTTTCTTTTGTTCTACTGTATTATTGACTATATGTTTTGTTTATTCCATGTGTAACTCTGTGTTGTTGTATGTGTCGAATTGCTACGCTTTATCTTGGCCAGGTCGCAGTTGCAAATGAGAACTTGTTCTCAACTAGCCTACCTGGTTAAATAAAGGTGAAATAAAAAAAAGAAAATATAAACTACTAGTATTATTATTCTTTACAAAAGATGGGCTCGTCCGGGATTTGAACCCGGGACCTCTCGCACCCTAAGCGAGAATCATACCCCTAGACCAACGAGCCACAATGTAACAAAGAAACAATTTAAATGTAAACTTTCTACAATAAATAAACGACACGAATAATGCATTGACCAATGTCGAGAGAGCTTCTTGTGGCATCGGTTAGTCTCGCTCACTGATCCAGTCCAGACCAGTCAGTCCGCAAAATCCGCACACTTTCTCACACATTAATTTATCAATTTTGTAACAACGTTGCAGCAACACGCGTTCTATGCCCGTAATGTGGGCATTGCTGCATCTGCAGGAAGCCCCATTTGTTAATTATGACTCTAGTACATAGGCGGGAGGCACGGGCGCCTTGTTCCTGTCACGCGTCATGCACTGTCAGGAACGGGACTCGTGCTATTCGATTAATATAACATATAAACATTCAGCTACAAAATCAGATCAGATAACTGAATTGCGATTGTGAAGTTGGCAGAGGTTCATTAGATACACGGCGAGCGTTGGTGGTATAGTGGTGAGCATAGCTGCCTTCCAAGCAGTTGACCCGGGTTCGATTCCCGGCCAACGCACATTTTTTAGCCTCTGTAGTTCCTTTTTGATTGAGGCTGCATTGTGGCACCTGCGTCACAGCTATAATAAATAGTGTTGACAAGAATGATTACCAAGTAAACATACAAAGAATGTCTCTCAAATACTAGCTAAAATTCTAAAAATTCTCAATCAAGCAATTAATTGAACAACAGCTTGACTGGGTCACAGAGATGTAATATAGCTCAATTGATGTTTTGATGCTGATGCTCCGTTGTGCTCCGCCCCCTCGAAACTGTCCTGGGTGATGAAAGGAACTCTCTGAGCCAAGCGCTGACAGACACAGCTGACTTCCATCCTGAGTACCAGGCACACGCTTCCATTGCATCAAGTCAAAAAGTATCCTACGCACCATGGCATCGGACGAATTGGCGAGGGAACTGCAGCCCAGGCTTGCCGCGGAGCCGGCTCTCCTATTCAACCCGTCTACACCAGAGGAAATCCCGGTGAAAGCGAGCGACCCTGTCCCTGGTCCGCAGAAAAAAGCGGTGGTGGTCAGTGATGATGACACATCGGAACTCACAGCGAAACTCACCCGGAGACTGTGCATCAACAATGGGAACGCGGCGCCCAAGCAGGCCAAGGTGTTCAATCCCTACACGGAATTCAAAGAGTTCTCCCGCAAACAGATCAAAGACATGGAGAACATTTTCAAACGGTAGGCTAAGACTTTATTTTTATTTGAATATCATTGAAATGTAAATAATGTGTCTATGGTTATATGTTGTGACTTGTCTTGATAAAGAGGGAATGTCCCTTAGTTATGTCTGTAGGGGAGACCGGGGAACAAAGTAACACCTGGTCAGTAGTAACAGCTTAGTAACTCAAATTAGAAACATGTTATAACATGGCCTAATACTTGCTTAGTGTCTACTTGGCGAATAGGTTTAGTTTAAATCCATCAATTATTTTTCGTTTTATTGACAAAAATGGGTAAATATACTTTTTTTTGATAATAGACTTGTGGAACCATTCTCCATGTTTCTAAACATATATACTTTTGATCAGTAAGATAGGGTCTTTTGATTGGTGTAGTTGATGACAATAATTGTTGCTGTATTTTGTGGGGGTTTCGTTGTAATGCAGTACCTAAAATCGTATATAATATTTAGACACATTCACATAATTATATAAAATGTCACTTCTTTACATCAAGTTTAGCAGTACAACTAAGATAATACTTTAGAAGAATTACAAAAAAAGTCAAATTTAGACATAAATTCTAAAAATATCTTGTATAAAATATATTAATTTTGGCTACTCCATTTTTGGTCAATATGATATGCCTAAAATATTAAATGGAAATATTTGGTCTCAATTTAGTGTATTTTCATCCAAATATCAGTTTCAAATCATATATATATATATATATATATATATATATATATATATATATATATATATATATATATATATTTGAATTTGTACCATTAAAGACAGTGTTATATTTGACTCCTGCCACTTATATCCTAGAAATGCCACTTATATCCTAGAAATGTAGTTACAGTGTGTAAATAATGGTAGTTGATGTATGTTGTTTGTATAAACATATTATTAATATAACTTAGATGGCCTTTTCATAATAAGCAAAAGCCTAAAAGTGTTATTTGGCACCCTGAACTCCACTATGCATAGTATAGGCTAGTCACAACCAGGTAAGGTGGGTATGAGGGATTGATTCAGATCACTGTGATAAAGAGATGAAGCCTATATATTATGAGGGAGACAACTACATGACCACACAATTAATAATGTGAATTGATATTGGTGACTGACCTCTGTCTCCTGCTGGTGGAGTTAAATTGTTTTGGAACATCACAGACTGAATGGTCTTCATCTAGCCTACAACAATCTCCGTTTTCTGCCATCAATATATATTAATAATACATAATACATCTCCCTAAATAGCTTTCTATTTTTTTCTCTACCTCTCAGTTAATCCTCTCATAGACTACGTAGTGTACTAACCTGGTGTGTGTGTGTGTGTGTGAGAGAGTGTGTGTGAGTGTGTGTGTGAGAGCGAGAGTGTGTGAGTGTGTGTGTGTGTGTGTGTGTTTGTGTGTGAGGAGGGACCACTGACGAGAGGAGACCCTACTGTATACAGAGACTGGACAACCTCTGTGTGTGAGACTAGTTGTGTCCCTGTATTTGCTCAGAGCTGTAGCGGAGACTACTTGCATTTCTGTTGACAACATGTAATACTGTTGTCCCATTTCATCTGTTCATCTAAAGCTTTGTAGCTACAAGTGCATGTGAACGCAGCGTAGAGAAGGATATTGATTTGTGTGTAGATGCATTGACACTGCAGTTTTTCCAGGACTGTGTATTTAAACTTGA
Source organism: Oncorhynchus nerka (assembly GCF_034236695.1). Lineage (NCBI taxonomy): Eukaryota > Metazoa > Chordata > Actinopteri > Salmoniformes > Salmonidae > Oncorhynchus > Oncorhynchus nerka. The sequence continues at coordinate 23,136,360 of NC_088406.1, read as the reverse complement.
GTTTTACATTTGAGTTTGGCCTAGTTTCGCTCTCAGCACAGTTGGAAAGGAAGAGCCAGTATGTAGAGGAGCAAATGGGTCACAGAGAGAGGGAGAAAGGAGGGGGAATTGGTATCACCCTCTTTCCTGAGGATTTACTTGAACACGCCTCTCATTGGCAAAACTGCACTTAGATGCATTCATGAAGAAAGATTTAGTTAACATGCCCCCCCCCCTCTCTCTCTCACCCACACACTGCCCCAGATTCTCTATTCTGTTTTGGTGTTGGTTGAATGTGTCCTCTATCTCATAGCCCCCTCTTCTCCCTCTATGCCTCTCAAGCTGTTCTGCCCGGGGTGGGTTTTATCCATCTCCCCTATAGCCATCACCGGAGCACTTCCTACATTTACATTTACATTTAAGTCATTTAGCAGACGCTCTTATCCAGAGCGACTTACAAATTGGTGCGTTCACCTTAAGACATCCAGTGGAACAGCCACTTTACAATAGTGCATCTAAATATTTTAAGGGGGGTGAGAAGGATTACTTTATCCTATCCTAGGTATTCCTGAAAGAGGTGGGGTTTCAGGTGTCTCCGGAAGGTGGTGATTGACTCCGCTGTCCTGGCGTCGTGAGGGAGTTTGTTCCACCATTGGGGGGCCAGAGCAGCGAACAGTTTTGACTGGGCTGCGCAGGAACTGTACTTCCTCAGTGGTAGGGAGGCGAGCAGGCCAGAGGTGGATGAACGCAGTGCCCTTGTTTGGGTGTAGGGCCTGATCAGAGCCTGGAGGTACTGAGGTGCCGTTCCCCTCACAGCTCCGTAGGCAAGCACCATGGTCTTGTAGCGGATGCGAGCTTCAACTGGAAGCCAGTGGAGAGAGCGGAGGAGCGGGGTGACGTGAGAGAACTTGGGAAGGTTGAACACCAGACGGGCTGCGGCGTTCTGGATGAGTTGTAGGGGTTTAATGGCACAGGCAGGGAGCCCAGCCAACAGCGAGTTGCAGTAATCCAGACGGGAGATGACAAGTGCCTGGATTAGGACCTGCGCTGCTTCCTGTGTGAGGCAGGGTCGTACTCTGCGGATGTTGTAGAGCATGAACCTACAAGAACGGGCCACCGCCTTGATGTTAGTTGAGAACGACAGGGTGTTGTCCAGGATCACGCCAAGGTTCTTAGCGCTCTGGGAGGAGGACACAATGGAGTTGTCAACCGTGATGGCGAGATCATGGAATGGGCAGTCCTTCCCGGGAGGAAGAGCAGCTCCGTCTTGCCGAGGTTCAGCTTGAGGTGGTGATCCGTCATCCACACTGATATGTCTGCCAGACATGCAGAGATGCGATTCGCCACCTGGTCATCAGAAGGGGGAAAGGAGAAGATTAATTGTGTGTCGTCTGCATAGCAATGATAGGAGAGACCATGTGAGGTTATGACAGAGCCAAGTGACTTGGTGTATAGCGAGAATAGGAGAGGGCCTAGAACAGAGCCCTGGGGGACGCCAGTGGTGAGAGCGCGTGGTGAGGAGACAGATTCTCGCCACGCCACCTGGTAGGAGCGACCTGTCAGGTAGGACGCAATCCAAGCGTGGGCCGCGCCGGAGATGCCCAACTCGGAGAGGGTGGAGAGGAGGATCTGATGGTTCACAGTATCGAAGGCAGCCGATAGGTCTAGAAGGATGAGAGCAGACATACAATGCATTCAGAAAGTATTCAGACCCCTTGACCTTTTCCACATTTTGTTACGTTACGTTCCAGCCTTATTCTAAAATTGATTAAATAGTTTTTTTTTCCCCCTCATCAATCTACACACAATACCCCATAATGACAAAGCAAAACAGTTTTTAGACATTTTTGCTGATTTATTTCAAATAAAAAACGTAAATATCACATTTACACAAGAGTCTTCTTGGGTATGACGATACAAGCTTGGCACACCTGTATATGGGGAGTCTCTCTCATTCTTCTCTGCAGATCCTCTCAAGCTCTGTCATGTTGGATGGGGACCGTTGCTGTACAGCTATTTTCAGGTCTCTCCAGAGATGTTCGATTGGGTTCAAGTCAGCGATCTGGCTGGGCCAATCAAGGACATTCAGTGGATTGTCCTGAAACCACTCCTGCGCTGAGAGTCCTTTCGGTGCTTTTTGGCAAACTCCAGGCGGGCTGTCATGTGCCTTTTACTGAGGAGTGGCTTCCGTCTGGACACTCTACTATAAAGGCCTGATTGGTGGAGTGCTGTAGAGATGGTTGTCCATCTGGAAGGTTCTCCCATCTACACAGAGGAACTCTGGAGCTCTGTCAGAGTGACCATCAGGTTCTTGGTCACCTCCCCAATTGTTCAGTTTGGCCGGGCGGCCAGCTCTAGGAAGAGTCTTGGTGGTTCCAAACTTCTTCCATTTAAGAATGATGGAGGCCACTGTGTTCTTGGGGACCTTCAATTCTGCAGACAATTTTTGGTAACCTTCCCCAGATCTGTGTCTCGACACGATCCTGTGTCTTGGACACGATCCAAATCATGTCCAATCAATTGAATTTACCACATGTGGAGTCCAATCAAGTTGCAGAAACATATCAAGGATGATCAATGGAAACAGGATACACCAGGAAGCTCTTGCGAAGGGTCTGAGTACTTATGTAAATAAGGTATTTAAGTTTTTTTTTATACATTTGCAAAAATGTCTAAAAACCTGTTTTAGCATTGTAATTATGCAGTATTGTGTGTACATTGATAAAAATACATATTTATTTAATCCATTTGAGAATAAGGCTGTAATGTAAGAAAATGTGTAAAAAGTCAAAGGGTCTGAAAACTTTTCGAATGCACTGTAGGTCCACCCTGTGATAAGACACGTTTTGCAGCATTACCCACCTGTGATAAGACACGTGTTGCAGCATTACCCACCTGTGATAAGACACGTGTTGCAGCATTACCCACCTGTGATAAGACATGTGTTGCAGCATTGCACACCTGTGATAAGACACGTGTTGCAGCATTACCCACCTGTGATAAGACACGTGTTGCAGCATTACCCACCTGTGATAAGACACGTGTTGCAGCATTACCCACCTGTGATAAGACACGTGTTGCAGCATTACCCACCTGTGATAAGACATGTGTTGCAGCATTACCCACCTGTGATAAGACACGTGTTGCAGCATTACCCACCTGTGATAAGACATGTGTTGCAGCATTACCCACCTGTGATAAGACACGTGTTGCAGCATTACCCACCTGTGATAAGACACGTGTTGCAGCATTACCCACCTGTGATAAGACACGTGTTGCAGCATTACCCACCTGTGATCAGACACGTGTTGCAGCATTACCCACCTGTGATAAGACACGTGTTGCAGCATTGCACACCCGTGATAAAACATGTGTTGCAGCATTACCCACCTGTGATAACACACGTGTTGCAGCATTACCCACCTGTGATCAGACACGTGTTGCAGCATTACCCACCTGTGATAAGACACGTGTTGCAGCATTGCACACCCGTGATAAAACATGTGTTGCAGCATTACCCACCCCTGATAGACACATGTAGCTGCATTACCCACCCATGTCGTAAGTGTATAGACAGAGTATAGACAGTCAAAGCTTTAGAGTTTGGTTTCAGTGCAAAGCTCACACCTTGATGATTAATTAGATCACAGTGAGTTGAAGTGCTGTAAAACCTCCAGTGCTGTAAAATCTCCATGTCCTTAGTTTATCCTATCATCTCTCTATAGGCTTTTCATTGGCTGAAGCGGAGAGGTCAGGTGTACTGTCTTTACATTACTCAATATTTTCTGAGTTGAGACTCCTTTATCTACCCAACCCGTCTTTCATCTCCCCCTGCTCTCCTTAGCTTTGCATGCAGGGTACTTGACCTCTGACCTAGCCACTGGCGGGTAACCTAGATGTGGGTGAAGCACATGCTCAGCGGGGGCACACTTATTAGACAGTGGCCAGTCTGTCTGTGTCCTAAAGTTTGCTTGGATGCGGTCATGGTGACAGAGCCTAGCTTGGGTGAGGGCCAGGGAGGGGGCACTTTGGAATGTTCCAAGCGGGAGTAGACTAGATTGAGGGCAGGGCCGGGCCATTCCATCCTAAATTCTGCCCCTTCTGTCACCCCTTTACACTCTGCCTCATCCCATCATAAATTGGTCTACTCCTCCTCACCACCTTAATTCTCACCCCTTCTCACCCTCTTTCTCTTTCCTGATGCTGCCCTTGCCACATTCACATTCAAAAGGGTTCTTCGACTATCCCCATAGGATAATCCTTTGAAGAACCATTTTTGGTTCCAAATAGAACCCTTTTGAGTTCCATGTTGAACCCTTTACACAGAGGGTTCTACTTGAAACCAAAAACAGTTATCCTATGGGGACAACAGAATAATCCTTTTGGAACCCTTTTTTCTAAGAGCGTAGTCACAATTCTGACTTTTGATTGAGTAACTGCTCTAAAATCAGCCTATGATGGTAAAGTGTTAGTCACTGTGATTTCTGAGGGATGGCTTTTTCACTCATTTCTCTGTTTTCTCCCCCAGAGTCCACAAATATTCCTGTTTCCAGGGTGAAAATGCACAGACACGTGCCTAGCCTGACGCTAGTCTAAAACAGGCTGCATTAGAGATGAGGATGTGACGCTATCAGTCGGCCCTTACCTGCTCCATCTTCACTCTGACACTAGACGCCTTATAGCAGCAGGAGTGACCTGAATACACTCCTGCTGAGAGAGAGAGAGAGAGAGAGAAATAGAGAGATAGAGAGAGAGAGAAAGAGAGAGAGAGAGGCATAGGTGATGGATAGAGAGGGAGAGAGAAGGAGGGGGAGGGGAGGGAGAGGGAAAGGGAGGGAGAGGGATTGAGAGGGAAATGGAGAGAGAGAGAGAACCCCAAAATACAGTGTCCATGCCGAAAGCCTTGGTATCTATAATTACCATACTGCAGGAAGTTAGCTGTGGGACAATAAGGCCTGACCATGGACAGTAGCTGTGGCTGTGTCACCACTCCCTTACAATGGAAGACATTCCACAACAACGTTTAACTTTTGAGTTTTTGATAGCCAAACAGCCTTTCTTATTTTTCTTACGTCAAAGCTTTCGGCAGACTTTCAGTGGGTAGATTGTGGTAGAAATCTGGGGCTGAAATAGTAGCCTAGAGTAGTATTTTAATGATCATAGTACTGCTTCTGACTAGACAGCTTTTCTATTCTTTCAGCATAACATGTTGTTATTGTGAGATACTGGCTGACCCAGCTGAGGAGCTGGACTAGGACCTGTCACTAAGCTGTGGAGTGAGTCCTGTATGTGCAGGTGACAGTTGCTAAGCTGCTCTGGGGTCATCCATTGCTGTGAACAGTTGTCATGCTGGTCAGCTGTGGAGGACCAAAAGGAACCAGCAGTTTTAGAACACAGATTGCAGGAAATGTGTTGTGTGTGTGTGTGAGGGGAATGAGTAGTGTTACAGTATTGGGTGGGTAACAGTATTGGGTGGGTTAAAGTATTGGGTGGGTAACAGTATTGGGTGGGTTACAGTATTGGGTGAGTTATAGTATTGGGTGAGTTATAGTATTGGGTGGGTTACAGTATTGGGTGGGTAACAGTATTGGGTGGGTTATAGTATTGGGTGGGTTACAGTATTGGGTGGGTTAAAGTATTGGGTGGGTTATAGTATTGGGTGGGTTACAGTATTGGGTGGGTTATAGTATTGGGTGGGTTAAAGTATTGGGTGGGTTAAAGTATTGGGTGGGTTACAGTATTGGGTGGGTTATAGTATTGGGTGGGTTACAGTATTGGGTGGGTTAAAGTATTGGGTGAGTTATAGTATTGGGTGAGTTATAGTATTGGGTGAGTTATAGTATTGGGTGAGTTATAGTATTGGGTGGGTTACAGTATTGGGTGGGTTAAAGTATTGGGTGGGTAACAGTATTGGGTGAGTTACAGTATTGGGTGAGTTATAGTATTGGGTGAGTTATAGTATTGGATGGGTTACAGTATTGGGTGAGTTATAGTATTGGGTGGGTAACAGTATTGGGTGAGTTATAGTATTGGGTGAGTTATAGTATTGGGTGAGTTATAGTATTGGGTGGGTTACAGTATTGGGTGGGTTACAGTATTGGGTGGGTTAAAGTATTGGGTGAGTTATAGTATTGGGTGAGTTATAGTATTGGGTGAGTTATAGTATTGGGTGAGTTATAGTATTGGGTGGGTTACAGTATTGGGTGGGTT